>NW_026652285.1:65460835-65574279 GCF_009828535.3 Hylobates moloch | reverse complement strand
GCTGCAGTCAGGTGTTGGCCAGAGCTGTGGTCTCATCTCAAGGCTTGGCTGAGACAGCAGATCCACTTTCAAGGTGACTCACCCACACATGGCAAGTTGGTATCTGCTGCTGACTGGGGGCCAAGTTCCTCCCCAAGGGATTGGTTCTCCTCAGGGCTGCTTTGTCCTTATGACATGACGGCTGGCTTCCCCTAAAATGAGCAGTCCAGAAGGGAAAGTCTGAAGCCACAATGTGCCTTATGACCCAGCCTTAGACATCACACACCATCTACTTCTGCTGGAATTTATTGGCCACATGCAGTCTCCCTGATTTACTGGGAAGGGAGACTACGCTGGTTATGAATACAGAAGCAAGGATCATTGGGGGCCATCTTGAGGCTGGCAATTAATTCTCAAATCACTCAAGTATGTGTGCAGAGATTTATATACCAGGAGAGGATGGCCATTATAGTGTTGTTTTCAGAAAAAAAAAGAAGGATGCCAGGCACAGTGGCTCACACCTGTAATCCCAGCACTTTGGGAGGCCGAGGCAGGTGGATCACCTGAAGTCAGGAGTTCGAGGCCAGCATGGTGAAACCTGTCTCTACTAAAAATACACAAATTAGCTGGGCGTGGTGGTGGGCACCTGTAATCCCAGCTACTCGGGAGGCTGAGGCAGGAGAGTAGCTTGAACCCAGGAGGTGGAGGTTGCAGTGAGCCACGATCGTGCCATTGCACTCCAGCCTGGGTGACAAGAGGGAAAATCCATCTTAGTAAATAAATAAATAAAGGAAAAGATAAATGTCCATCAGGTTGAATAAATCATGATATGACCACAAAATAGAACTGCAAGCAGTCACATGTTGCAGAAGAATTTTTATGACATAAAAAGATGTAGTCATACATATAACTGAGTGGCAAAACAATATGTAGAGTGATTCTGATTGGTAAAGAGTGTCTTTATTTAAAAAAAGCATAGGAAAAGTGTGAAAGGGTATATACCTGGGATATTTTGGTCATCAATCAGCAAGTGTCCACACCCCTCACCTCCCATTGTGGGTGAGGGACCCTTTCCCAAAACATTAGACTTGCTTTGGTCAATGGAAAGTGGAGAGCAGTATCCATGGTCAGTTTTGAGAGACTACACCATCAGTTGACTTGCATGCTCCGCCTGCCTCTCTGGCAGCTTCTGACTTTCCATATGGGAGGAACATTTCCTGAGAACCAGGTGGGCCCAAGAGAATGAGCAACACACAGAGCAAGGCCACAGCTTGGGACGAAGTCCACCAAGATCAGCCAAATGCCAACCAACCCACAGGTACAAGAGCAAGACATAAATACTCACCCTTGGCTGCCTCTGAGGTTCACGGTTGCTGTTACTGATGATACAATATCAAAACATGGACAGTTTTTATTTCTGGGCAATGGAATTATTTTTTTTTTCTTACCCTTGTTTTCTAAACTTTTTACAATGAACTTACTTTTTAAAATAAGAAAAATATTATTTGGTTGGACATGGTGGCTCATGTCTGTAATCCCAGCACTTTGGGAGGCTGCAGCAGGTGGATTCACTTGAGGTCAGATGTTCGAGACCAGCCTGGCCAACATGATGAAACCCCATCTCTATTAAAAATACAAAAAGTTAGCTGGGCTTGGTGGCGGGTGCCTGTAATCCCAGCTATTCAGGAGGCTGAGGTAGGAGAATCACTTGAACCGGGGAGGCAGAGGTTGCAGTGAGCTGAGATTGTGCCACTGCACTCCAGCCTAGGCAACAAGAGTGAAACTATCTCTCAAAGTAAAAAAAAAATTTAAGCCTACATGCATGTAAAGCAAGCTTTTGGGAAGTTTAAAAAGAAAACCTTGCCCACAAACTCACCCTGTGTCTCTATTCTGCTCCTCACCCAGATGTGTGGTAATCTAGTGATAATACCAGTATGCATACTTGGATAGCCTATCTTTTCTCTAAAGATATATCGTAAACACTCTTCTATGTTGGTACACATCCTCCATGACTAACATTTACAGTGTGTAGTATGTATTAGTCAGTTTTCGTGCTGCTGGTAAAGACATACTGGAGACTGGGCAATTTACAAAAGAAAGAGATTTAACTGCCTCACAGTTCCACGTGGCTGGGGAGGCCTCACAATCATGATGGAAGGTGAAAGGCACATCTCACATGGTGGCAGACATGAGAAGAATGAGAGCCAAGAGAAAGGGGTTTCCCCTTATTAAACCATCAGATCTCATGATCCTTATTCACTACCACGAGAACAGTATGGGGGAAATCGCCCCCATGATTCAATTATCTCCCACTGGGTCCCTCCCACAACACAAGGGAATTATGGGAGCTACAATTCAAGATGAGATTTGGGTGGGGACACAGCCAAACCACATCACAGTGACTGACAGAACATTCCACCAAGTGAATTTCAGATCATAGCATGCTTGTGTTTTTCCCACTGTTGGAAATTTCAGTTGTTTCTGATTTGTCATGCTTAACAATCAGGGGGCAATGGATATCTTCATGCATGTGCTTCTCCACCTTTCTTTGGGTTTCCCAAACATAAAGTCACACACTTGAGACTACATGAGAGGAAATGAATATTTGAATCACTCTTGGCATATATTTTAAAATTTGCCATCCAGAAGAATCAGCCACTGCCCCTCTCCACCAGCTGTATTTACAGGTGCCAGCCTGAGGCAGACAATGCAGATAACCCATCTGTGTTCCACAGGAAATGAGCTCTGATTTTATTCTGAGGGACACTACCTAGCCTACCTTGTAAATAGTGGGAGCAATGAAATGTAAGAAGAATTAATTGAGTGGGTCGTCTGGAAAGCTCCATAAGAGGAGACAGACAACTGGAAATGAGCCCCGCTGTGCTCCCAACATCTGCTTCCTGCTGTGATGGTTGGCTATCCAGCAGCCTTCATGGACCATGAGGCTACTTTGAGGATGGAAGTTATACACTTTGCAAAGCAGAAAAGAAAGATCCCCAGTAACATTATGGGGGCCAGGCATGGTGGCTCATGCCTGTAATCCCAGCACTTTGGGTGGCCAAGGAGGGCAAATCACTTGAGGTCAGGAGTTCGAGACCAGCCTCACCCACAGGGTGAAACCCCCCTGTCTACTAAAAATACAAAAATTTGCCAGGCATGGTAGTGGCCACCTGTAATCCCAGCTACTCAGGAGGCTGAAGCAAGAGAATTGCTTGAACCCAGGAGGCAGAGGTTGCAGTGAGCCAAGATTGCCCCACTGCACTCCAGCCTGGGAGACAGAGCGAGACTCTGTCTCAAAAAACAAAAACAGAAACAAAAGAAACAGGCCACATGGCTGGGCAGGGTGGCTCATGCCTGTAATCCCAGCACTTTGGGAGGTTGAGGCGGGTGGATCACTAGGTCAGGAGATCGAGACCATCCTGGCTAATACGGTGAAACCCCGTTCTCTATTAAAAAATACAAAAAAATAGCCGGGCGTGGTGGCGAGAGCCTGTAGTCCCAGCTACTCAGGAGGCTGAGGCAGGAGAATGGCATGAACCCGGGAGGCGGAGCTTACAGTGAGCCGGGATCGCACCACTGCACTCTAGCCTGGGCGACAGAGCAAGGCTGTGTCTCAAAAAAAAAAAAAGAAAAGAAAAGAAAGAAACAGGCCAGGCACGGTGGCTCAGGCCTGTAATCCCAGCACTATGGGAGGCCAAGGTGGCTAGATCACCTGAGGTCACAGGTTGAGACCACTCTGGCCAACATGATGAAAACCTGTCTCTACTAAAAATACAAAAAAAAAAAAAAAAAAATAGCTGGGTGGGGCAGCAGGAACCTGTAATCCCAACTACCTGGGAGGCTGAGAAAGGAGAATCACTTGAACCCGGGGGGGCAGAGGTTGCAGTGAGCCGAGATTGTGCCATTGCACTCCAGCCTGAGCGAAACTCTATCTCAAAAAAAAAAAAAATTATGGGGGTACCATGCTGGCCTTAGATTGCCTATCTCCAGGCTTTTTTCATGTGAGAGAAAAACACATCCTAATTAGTGAAGCCTTTGAATCTTCAATCTCTGTACTGGCAACGGGACTGCTTTTTAACCTCTCCAAAACCTTACCATCATTGGTTTTTTAGCATATTACAATGATAGAAATTATTTATAGGTGTCAAAAGGGGCTTAATTCTTTTGCAATCTGGATATTTTGAGAGTCATTATAGGCAGAAGAAATAACACAAGCAAAGTTGTACAAGCTGGGAAAGACAGGCATTTTCAGGGACACATCAGTTACTTCCTGGAGTGTCTGCCTGTCTGCTCTCGCCTTACTAAGAGAAAGAAGGTGAAGTCATATTGTGGAGACCCTTGCTGCCAGGTGACACATGAATTCCATTCCCATCATGGAGAACCATGGAGGCAGGGTGTCGCAGTGGAGACAACCTATGTTTCCATCTCCCTCCCTCTCTCTCTCTCGTTTCTTCCATCCCTCCCTCTGTCTGTCTCCATCTGTTTCCCTTCTTCCTTCTCCCCTCAAGTCTTCCCCTCTCCCCTCCCTGCCTCTCTCCCTCCAGTTGCAGCAGGAGCGTTCTCACTGAGTGCCCTGTCCGGGACAGAACAACTCGCTGGGGAACATGGATGGGTCGCATAGCTTGGAGAAGGAGCTGGAAAGCTGACACCCCCCACAGCAGGCGAGCCCAGCCCTGCTGGCTCTCTGTGAAAGGCTATTTCTGTGTTTCCTGTGTTCAGACCAAGACATGCCATCCTTGCCTGATAAATGCCCCTTTGTGCTGGAAGGGTTC
Organism: Hylobates moloch; assembly: GCF_009828535.3. Classification (NCBI taxonomy): domain Eukaryota; kingdom Metazoa; phylum Chordata; class Mammalia; order Primates; family Hylobatidae; genus Hylobates; species Hylobates moloch. The sequence goes on along the minus strand of NW_026652285.1, from coordinate 65,569,528 downwards.
TCATCAACCCATGAGATGCTCTCAGCCAGACCCAACTGCACGTGGCCCTGGGCTCTGCCCAGCAACAGGACTGCTGGGGCCGGGACCCCTGCCAGCCTAGATGCCATCAGAGCCAGAGACAGGAAATGTGGCATTCTGGGGAGCCACCCCGGAGGTTGTGTGGCTTCTGCACAGCACAGGCAACATCCACAAGTGGGACAGGCAGCCATGCCATAGTGAGGCCCCAGGTCACATGCAGAGGCCTGGCTCATGGCCAGACCTGCCTTAAATGTGGAGCTGGGAACTAAGGGGTCTGGCAACTCTGCTCCTTGGGATCCACTTCCTGAGCAGCAGTGGCCACAGGACAAGTCCCTGTGGTCATTTGGCCCCACCCACCCCATGCCCGGCCATGAGGACACACCTCACATCCTACCTGATCTGTGTGTGTGTATGTGTTTGTGTGTGTGTGTATGTGTAGACTGAGTCTCACTCTGTTGCCCAGGCTGGAGTGCAGTGGTGCGATCTCAGCTCACTTCAACCTCTGCCTCCTGGGTTCAAGCTGTTCTCCTGCCTCAGTCTCCCGAATACCTGAGATTATAGGCGCCTGCCACCATGCCCAGCTAATTTTTGTATTTTTAGTAGAGACGGGGTTTCACCATGTTGGCCAGCTGGTCTTGAACTCCTGACCTTAGGTGATCCACCCTCCTTGACCTCCCAAAGTGCTGGGATTATAGGCGTGAGCCACCGCGCCCGGCCCCTACCTGCTCTTGACAGGAACCAGGGGGTCCCAGGGGCTGTCCCCTGCACAGTGCCACTTCCCTGGCAGCCCCCCCCCCCCATCCCCAGAACTCCACGTCCACCTTCCTTGGACTAGCATATTTCAACTTCCAAATTTTTCCTATAGGCTTCAGTCAAAAGAAAGGAATGGAACCAGAGGTTCGCCGCCAAAGCAAGATTCCAGGGAAATTTGGAAGGAGGAGCAGCTGTGGAAACCAGCGTTTTCAGACCATGAGGCACAGATGGCCTTCAGATGAGGCCGACAGTGGCCGGGGCAGAGGGCAGAGAGCGAAGGGCATCCCCCCTGCTTGCCGTCTGCAGTCGCATTCTCTGCAAATAAGGTCGTCTGGGACCCCTGCTTTTCAAGTTATTGTCCCAGATGATGCATCTTTTTTTTTTTCTTTGAGATAGAGTCTCACTCTGTCACCCAGGCTGGAGTGCAGTGGCGAAATTTCCACCCACTGCAACCTCCGACCCCTAGTTTAGGCAATTCTCGTGCCTCAGCCTCCCAAGTAGCTGGGATTACAGGCATGCACCACCACGCCAGCTAATTTTTGTATTTTCCGTAGAGATGGGGTGTTGTCACGTTGGCCAGGCTGGTCTCGAACTCCTGACCTCAAGTGATCCGCCTGCTTCGGCCTCCCAAAGTGCTGGGATTACAGGTGTGAGCCACCACGCCTGGCCCCTGATGACATATCCTTGACCAAAATGAAGGCGACACTCGTTTACCTGCTGGCCTGAATGTGCTCACCAACCCTCTACTTGACCCAGTGAGGACGTCCCCAGCCTGAACACAATGATCCCAACCAGCATGGAAACATGTGGGCTGACTCTCTCGGGTGTGGGACAGAGTCTTCTTTAGGCCTCATCCCTTCACGGATTTATGCAAGGAAAATAACTAAAAATGGTGTGTTTACAGTATGTTTGTTTCCAACATGCTACACTGATGACTCCTGACTTTTCCACAGTGGAGGGACACCTGCCTCATGCTGAGGGACAGTGGGAGGGTTTGTGGGAGGCACTGGGCCCCGGACTTGCAGGGGGCAGCTGCTCAGAAGCAGGCCCTCCCCTACCTGTGGCCCTGCGTCAATCCTCAGCTTGGCCCACGTCCCCGCCTCAGGACTTGCAGGGACAGCTGTGCCCAGTGGCTTGGAGTAGGGTTCCTGGGCCAGCAGCATCAGCCCCTCTGGACTGGTCCCAGTGAGCTGTGCTCTCCCAGGGTTCTGATACATGTCCAAGTTTGAAAACCACAGGCCCAACGAGAAACAGGACCAGACAACTCCCTCTAGGCTGGGAGTGATGGTGTTCTACTGGTGTGAGCTCATGCTCAGAAGTCGCAGGCTGGCTGACCCCTGTCCCCTCCCTGCCACAGCACAGGGAGGGAGTGGGGACAGGAGGCTTCCACAGCCTGAGCCTGAAGTCCCCGCCCCACCGCAGGCTCTGCTGACATTCACAGAGGTCTCCCCCAAGGAAGCTAGGGGCAGCCTTGGGCCTGAGGTGGGCTGAGATTCCCTAGGCAGGACAGGAAAGGGCTTTGCCTTGGCTGCGAGGTAGCTCCTGGCACCTAGCCACAGTAGGCAGAGGTTGCAGTGTGGACTCAGGCAATCTAGGTTTGAATCTCAGCTCTCAGAGCCCCAGTTTCCCCATCTGTAGAAAGGACACAACAACCCCATAATGACATCATGCACACCACACCTGGGCTACAGCGTGCTCAGCAGTGACTGCTGTTGAAACCCACCCAATAGTCCCATAGACAGGCTTTCTTTTCTTTTTTATACATATATGTATTTTTTTCTTGAGATGGAGTTTCCCTCTGTCGTTGAGGCTGGAGTACAATGGTGAGTTCTTGGCCCACTGCAACCTCTGCCTCCCAGATTCAAACGATTTTACTGCCTCAACCTCCCAAGTAGCTGAGATTACAGGCACCCACCACCACGCCCAGCTAATTTTTTTTTTTTTTTTTGATGGAGTTTCACTCTTGTTGCCCAGGCTGGAGTGCAATGGCGCGATCTCAGTTCACTGCAACCTCTACCTCCAGGTTCAAGCGATTCTCCTGCCTCAGCCTCCCGAGTAGCCTGGGATTACAGGCATGCACCAACACACCCGGCTAATTTTGTATTTTTAGTAGAGACAGGGTTTCTCCATGTTGGTCAGGCTGGTCTCAAACTCCTGACCTCAGGTAATCTGCCCACCTTGGCCTCCTAAAGTGCTGAGATTACAGGCATGAGCCACCATGCCCGGACCCATTTTAATTTTTTTAGCAGAGATGGGGTTTCGCCATGTTGTCCAGGCTGGTCTTGAACTCCTTGACCTTAAGTGATCCACCTGCCTCAGCCTCCCAATGTGCTGGGATTACAGGTGTGAGCCACTGCTCCCACCTTTTTATTTTTTTGAATAAATCACCGCACCCAGACAATGAGATGGCTGACCCCTGATTCACCATGACCCTTTCTTGCCCTTCTCTAGTTCCTGTTTTCTTACACATTGTTATGATTTTTTCCCTGCTCTATAAACCCCTAGTTCTAGTCAGTCAGGGAGATAGACTTGAGACTGAGCTCCCATCTCCTCAGTTGCAGCACCTGATTAAAGCTTCTTCCTTGGCAATGCTTGTCTCAGTGACTAGCTTTGTGTGTGGTGAGAAGCAGGACCTAGACAGAACCCTGGTGTTTTGGTAACACTTCCATACTCCGCCTCTCAGTGGGGGTGGTGTCACCACTTTTTCAAAAAAAATTTTTTTTTTTTTGAGGTGGAGTCTCGCTCTGTTGCCCAGGCTGGCGTGTAGTGGCACGATCTTGCCTCACTGCAACCTCTGCCTCCCGGGTTCAGGCGATTATCCTGCCTCAGCCTCCCAAGTAGCTGGAATTACAGGCACCAGCCACTATGCCTAGCTAGTTTTTGTATTTTTAGTAGAGACAGGGTTTCGTCATGTTGGCCAGGCTGGTCTCCAACTCCTGACCTCAAGTGATTCGCCTACCTCGGCCTCCCAAAGTGCTGGGATTGCAGGCATGAGCCACTGTGCCCGGCCCTCAAATTTTTTAGGAAAACAGCCATAACTCATAGCTCTGGACACCCCAACAGCCTGGGACGGGTGGGAAAATGTCTTGGAGGCTGTCAGGTGCTAACAGAGGGAAACAGCTCCTGTTCAGCCCTCTGAACCTCCTAGGGCACGGGGTGTCCGTCAAGGGGGCTGAGGGTGGGAAGGGGAAGCCTGTGGGCCCCAGTGGACCTGGTGACGAGGCATGTGTGTGCAGAAAGGATGCCTTCAGGGGCATCTGGGAGTTTCTTGGAGGAGGTGCCCCAGACTTGGAGAAGGAGGACTTTGGTCCCAGGCAGAGGAGGCAGAAGAGACGGGCCCTGCTGGCTGGGTACACAAGCCCCACCACCATCTGATGCGAGCTCACACTGGCCCGTTAATGGCTGTGCACTGATCCCTGGGCCAGGTACTGAGCTTTGAGACCCAGCTGACTAAGGAGATGTTACCTAATTGTAGCCCCAGGGTTGGGCCTTCAGCCCAGCTGGCTCCCTGGATGGGCCAAGGCCAGCAGATGAGGCTGAGCTCAGAGCTCGGCCTGGGCTCTTGGGAGAGGAAGGGGGAGGTGCCCGGGCTGAATCTGACTCGCAGGTGGACATCTGTTCGCCAAACCACAGACCACCTGCCCCGCCAGAGGCCCATCCTTGCTCCCACCCTCTCTGGCCCCGTGGCTTTGTGGCCTGAGTCAGCGGTTGATGTCAGGACCAAGAATAAGAAGCCCGGACGGCCCCTGTCATTAGTGGTTTGCTGGGCATGGGCTGGGCCGAGCAGGCTGGACAGAGGGACGCCTGGGAACTGCCTCTGGAGGCTGGACAAAGAGAACGTGGCCAGGCCATGCCCCGGGCAACCACCTGGGTGGTGGGCAAACAGTCGGCAGCACCTGGGGGCTTTGAAGTAGATTTCCCTCCCTCTGGGTCCACTGCCACTGAGATGCTGGCCTTTCGGGGAGAAGGGCGGACAACACTCACACAAACACTGGCACCGACCCAGGTGCAGACACATGGTCTACACTCAGGTGGCGATGGGAAGGAGCCAGTCATGTGGCTATCTGGTGCAGGATATTCAGGTGTGAGGTAGAGAAAAGTCGACAGGACAAAAGAAGGGGATGGCCAGCGTGGAGTGGGTGAGGGGAGGGCAAGGAGTGGGGTGATGTGGGGGCTCAGGTATGCAGGGGCCAGGAGTGAGGATGGTCACGGGGAGCCTTCAGGGAGATTTAAGCTGTTCGGTGACATAATCTAACTCACTTTTCCAAAGTAGAATTGACATCAGCTCTATTAGAAAAAAACTAAATTGGCCAGGCGCGGTGGCTCACGCCTGTAATCCTAGCACTTTGGGAGGCCGAGGCGGGCAGATCACAAGGTCAGGAGATCAAGACCATCCTGGCTAACACGGTGAAGCCCCATCTCTACAAAAAACACAAAAAGTTAGCTGGGCGAGGTGGCGGGCGCCTGTAGTCCCAGCTACTCGGGAGGCTGAGGGCAGGAGAATGGTGTGAACCCGGGAGGCGGAGCTTGCAGCGAGCCAAGATCATGCCACTGCACTCCAGCCTGGGTGACAGAGCGAGACTCCGTCTCAAAAAAAAAAAAAAAAAAAAAGTAAAAAACTGAATTATAGCAGGCTCTGAACAGGATAGTTGTTTTTTTTGTTTGTTTGTTTTTCCTTACTCACACCTAAGAAGTCTGGAGGTGGGCAGCCCAGGGAGGCCTGTGCTGCAGGCATTGTGGATGCAGGTTGGTTCTGTCTTCAGCTCCACTATTTAAGGCTCCCATGGCCAAGGTCTCCTCACGGTCCAACATGGCTGTTGGAGCTCCAGCCATTACATCCACTTTCCAGCCAGCAGGATAGAGGAAGTAATAAAGAATGGCACACCCCTTCTGTTTAGGGTTCCTTCCCTGATGTTGCACACAAGACTTTCATTGCCAGAATGTAGCCATAAGGGTACCTCTAGCAGCAGGGAGACAGAAATGCAGCTCTGATTCTGGGAAGCCACTGGTGCGGCTGAAAGTCAGCAGCCTGTGACTGAGGGGGAAGAAGAGAACAGATAGTGGAGGATGACTACTCTCCCTGCCACTTTTTGTGGCAACTGGGGACAAGAGCTTTGCTGGGCACAGATGTCCATAAATGCAAAGTGGCATCAGCCCCAGCCTGGCCCCTGGGAGCCCCAGTGGGAGAGATGGACGCACAAATGGGCAAGAACAGAGCAGTGTGTCAGGGTGCAGCAGAGGAAGCAGGAGCCAGCCTCCTGCTCCTGCCTGTTCCCTGCCCGCAGTGCAGCTGGACCCCTCCACATCTGCTGGCCTGGCCTTGCTTGCTCTGTAGACGATAGCATCCCACTCCCGAATGCAGATGGCCATTATCCACTTAGCCATTCCCTTGTGGTGGACGTCCACTTTGTTTCTGTTGTTGTGGCCTTCTAGGGCCAGCTGTGCCTCGCTGTGCAGCCTGGACACATTGCTCCTCTGTGGTGGACAGCATGAGAGGCTCTCATACCTGCGTGGTGCTCATCTCCCATCACCTGGCCCCTTAGCATCCTTGACCTGGCTGTGCCTCCCCTCCCATTGAGCCCTGCCTGGTGACCTTGGCGAGTCCCTCGGCTCTCTGAGCCTCTGCCATCCCATCTTTAGTGTGGGGATGATGGCATGGCACCTCCTCACAGGCCTGGGCTTCCTTCCTCTGTCCTTCGGGAAATGGGGTGGCCACGCTACACACCCGCCTCCCTTATCTCCCCACTCTGTACACTGACCCGGTGGGAGCTGTGGTCCCTGGGGACCGCCTGATAGAAATGCAGACTCCTGGGCCCACCCTGATGCCAGGTAACAGCTCCTTCAGGTGGGTGGGGAGTGGATGGGCCACGGCTGGTGCTGTCAATACCACAGGCTTCCAGGGAGTTGCCATTGCCCTGGGCGGACTGCCAGCCCCGTCTTCCTCCCGCTCACGTTAGCAAGAGCATGTGCAGGCGGGCAGGTGGGCATGCAGAGCTGGGTCGCCTCGGGCATGCTGCGCCACCTTGCCAAACTCGCTTTCTCCCTTGGTGATGTGGAAATGGCATCCCTGCCTGCAAGCCTCTCCGAGGTGCAGGAGGCCAGGGACTGGCTGCTTCTGAAGGCTTTCTGTGGGTGAAAACATGGTCCATCTGACCCACGGACCTTCCAACAGCTTGGTGCTTTCACCGCATGTTCCCCCAGGTCCAAGAGACACAACTGTACTCCCCATAGTACGCGGTGGGGGTCGCTTAGACCGTGCTCAGTCCCAGCTCCTAGGACAGTGGGTAAGTGGGAGGTCCAGGCCTCCGGTGTGCCTGTCCTCTGCCCCACTGGGGTCTCATTCTTGGTCAGAGGGATGGAGTCACCTGCTTGAGGTGGCACTGTGAGGAGCAGGCTGGGGTGACGCCTCCATGGTCCTCACATGCCATCTTGCCATATACCCACTTTACATATGAGGAAGTGTATCCCAAGCCAGAAGGGGCAGATCTGAACTCAACACAACGCCAGCCCCAGAAGAATCCACTAGAGTCTTTGATGGGGGAGAGGGATGCACCAAGCCTCCCCAGGCACCAGAGAGGCATGCTGAGATACCCTGTGGGCTCCTCCACAGAGGCCTGGGGCCTCCATACATATACAGTGTTTGTGTGTGCACGCCCACCCACACATAGGGCTGCTCTGTTGGGGCACCTGCCAGCCCGTTCCTCCTAGCCACACCCCTCCTCTGTGTCTCTCCTGGGGACATGTCCCTCAGCTCAGGGTCAGCGTCTAGAAACTGGTCTTGGACAGTTCATGCACTCATGGTCTCCTGGAGAACTTGAAAGTAGGTGGTTGGGCCCGGTGCGGTGGCTCACGCCTGTAATCTTAGCACTTTGGGAGGCTGAGGCAGGCAGATCACAAGGTCAGGAGATCGAGACCATCCTGGCTAACACGGTGAAACCCCATCTCTACTAAAAATACAAAAAATCAGCCGGGTGTGGTGGCGGGCGCCTGTAGTCCCAGCTACTTGGGAGGCTGAGGCATGAGAATCGCTTGAACCTGGGAGGTGGAGCTTGCAGTGAGCCAAGATCGCTCCACTGCACTCCAGCCTGAGCGATAGAATGAGACTCCATCTCAAAAAAAAGAAAAAAAAAGGTAGATGGAAAGGACACAGGGGACACTGTGCCTTTAAGACTTGTCCTGGGTTGGATCCAGCAGAGAACAGTTGGGTAAACAGCATTGAGCACAGTGGGGAAAACAGACACTACATACTCAAATGAGGATGACGGAGCAGACGAGGGAACTCCAGCGCTGCAGCCTGCCTGAGCCCTGACACCCACACGTCCTCCCAGCAGCCCCAGGAGCTGAGGAAACTGAGGCTGGGAGAGGGTCTCAGACGACCAGCACAGAGCAGGTTTATAAACCCGAGGCTGATTTCCCAACTGTCACTGGTGCTGCGACCCTCTCAGCTTCCTCTTAGAAGGTGGGAATGGGGCCGGGGGCAGTGGCTCACGCCTGTAATCCCAGCACTTTAGGAGGCTGAGGCGGGCAGATCACCTGAGGTCAGGAGTTTGAGATCAGCCTGGCCAACATGGTGAAATTCCGTCTCTACTAAAAATACAAAAATTAGCCGGGCGTGGTGGCGCACACCTGTGGTCCCAGCTACTCGGGAGGCTGAGGCAGGAGGATGGCTTGAACCTGGTAGGTGGACGCTGCAGTGAGCCAAGATTGTGCCACTGCACTCTAGCCTGGTGACAGAGCAAGACTCCATATATATTAAAAAAAAAAAAAAGGCTAGGTGCGGTGGCTCATGCCTGTAATCCCAGCACTTTGGGAGGCTGAGGCAGGTGGATCACGAGGTCAGGAGACTGAGACCATCCTGGCTAACACGGTGAAACCCCGTCTCTACTAAAAATACAAAAAATTGGCTGGGCGTGGTGGCGGGCGCCTGTAGTCCCAGCTGCTTGGGAGGCTGAGGCAGGAGAATGGTGTGAACCCAGAAGGTGGAGCTTGCAGTGAGCCAAAATCGCACCACTGCACTCCAGCCTGGGAGACAGAGCAAGACTCCGTCTCAAAAAAAAAAAAAAAAAAAAGGATGGGAATGATGAACCACACTGCAGGAGCTGCCGCATGGCACAAAAGAAAGAATACTCTCAGGATGGGGTCTCCACCTGCCAACCCCTCCCACCTCGGGGCCTCTCTATGCGCCCTTGGCCTTCCGAGGTCTCAGGGCTCCCCTGCAGCTCCCAGGGCCCTTTCTGGGTGTGACGTATTTTCTCTGTGGTCCCCCAACTTCTGCCCCTCCAGGAATTGAGCCCTTGTGGGCCGGTACTATCCCCCAGAATAGGAATTTGTCCCATACTGTGAGAGAGTTTTTTGTATGGATGGTGCTGGATTTCCAGCTGCTGGTGAACACTCAGGTGTGCCAACAGTGCCCTGATGATGCGAGGACAACAGCAACCATCCCCGTCGTGGGCCACAGTGCCAGACCCTGTCCTGCAGATCCCCTCTGAGGCAGAGCTGGGGCAGTGACAGCCCGAGCCTCAGTTTCTCTGCTGTGAAGTGAGCCAACGACAGCTCCTCCTTCATGGGATGATCCCGTTAGGAGAAGCCGGGCAAGCGCAATCCTGCTGCCCTGCCCATGTCCACACACTCCTACCTCCTGTCCCGGTGGCGGTCTGGCCGGACAGAGCCTGGGGTCTGAGCTGGCCTTCCTTCCACTGCCCTTCTGGAAATAGAGTGGCCACACTGCCGCAAGCTGACTATGCTGTGGTCAGGATGAATTCCCCTGGCCTCCCAGAGTGGCCGCCACATGCTCTCGACCCCCAGGCCCCCAGGTGGGCAAAGTGCTAAGGAATGCACAGATGGAGAAACAGAGGCCAAACAACCACTTCAATCATACAAGAGGTGGGGGCCCGCCTAGCATCTGGCCAGGGCTCTGGGCACTGTGCTGTCCCCAGCCCACCCCTTGCCACAGGTGGCACAGATGGGCCCATGAGTCAGTGCACGTTCATCCCCTTTGTGCCTCCCGCCGCCCCTCCAGGAGTCTGTGCCCTCATAACCCCCATTTCCCAGGCAGGAAAACCTAAGGTCAGGGAGTGGGAAGCCCCGTGCCAGCGTGGCCCGCAGTCAGGGGAACCCCGGACTCTCTGACGCTGTTACTAGTGGCGCAGCAGGCGCTGTGCTGGAGCGATCTGCGGTTCCCAGGGCGAACACTGCCTGGGAAAAACCCAACGTGGGCGCCAGCGGCAACGCCCGCTCGCTTTCATGCAGTTTGCCTGGTGGCCAGGGAAAGGTCTGTTCTTGGCCTCATTTTGTGGATTAAAAGTGTCCGCGACGGAGGTTCAGAGCAAGACGCAGCGCAGGGTCCTCTGGGGCCATCGGCGTCGCGCCCCCTCCCTTGTGGGGCCCCGCGGGAGCGTCTCAGGCCGGAGAGACTGAGGTCGCCCCAAACTGCGCGCTCTCAGCGTACGGCCTCCAGGCCCCGGGCCCGCCCCGGGTGGAGGCGGAGTCTGGGGCAGCCGCTCGCCGCGGGGCGGGCCGGGGGCGGGCGGGCAGCTGGAGCCTGCGGCGGAGGCTCGGGCGCGCTCAGGCCCGGATTCTGGCGGCCTGCGCGGCCGCACCATGGACTCAGGGACCGAGGAGTACGAGCTCAACGGCGGCCTGCCGCCGGGCACACCCCGCTCCCCAGACGCCTTGGTAAGACCTTCTCCTCACCGCTACGTGATCTTGCCGGGCCCTGTCCTTTCGGGGCGCCCGGCGGAGTGCGCGCCGCGTCCGCACTGCACAGTGGTGGGGGACGTCCCGTTCCAGGTCAAGTCCCTCCCGCCCCATCAGGGTCAGAACGATGCTCCCGGGAGCTCCAGCCACCCCCGGGAAGTGGGCGGAACGTGGGGGCGTGGGGGCGCAGGGCCGGCTGGCGTCCCCAGCCCCACTAAGCAGCGCCCGCGCTTGGCTGCGCGGCGGAGGGGGCCTGGGCGCAGCTCCTCGGTTTAAGGACTGCCGGCGCCCGGCTTTCCCGACCTCCCCGAACTCTCGCGCGGGTCTCTCTAACTTCAGCCTCGCCGTGCCGGCGCCTCCGCGCACTTTGCCCGGGGGCGGGCGGAGGGGAGTCACAGCCTCCGGGCTCCAGACCAGCGCATGCAGACAGTTACGTCACCCCACGCTGACCACACAATCTGATGCGTGCCTTGATGAGGGAACTTGGGGCCCGCGGTGGTCCCTATTCCACTCACCTGCCTTGAGAAATAGAAACGTCACACAGCCTTCAGTGTATGCCCCCACAGGCCCTCCAGAGCTTGCCCTGCCCGGCCTGGGAGAGCTGTGGGCAGGGGGCAGGCCCTGGTAGTGGTCCCGCTTCAGAATTCTTCATCCCAGGACTCAGCACTTACTGAGCACCTTGTGTTTGTTGCAAAGTCCTGGCATGGCCCTCTGGTGACTTGTTTACTTTGAACATTCTTTCCTTTTCTAACCCCCTCAGGGATGGGGGGCAGGGAACAGCAGCCTGTTGGGTTTTTCCAGGCCTCTCTCCATGGCGTGGACCAGACTGGGGCAAAGACACTCAGCCCACTCGCTGGTGAACAGTCCTAGTCCGGTGCTGTGGGGACAGGCCATGTTCGGGGAGGTGGGGCCCCATGAGCCACGGGATAGGATGGCCCTGGGGCTGCATGGACACTTGTCCCTAGGTTAGAGAGGAGCTGTTGCACTGCAGGACTTGACCGGTGTGCGAGACCCCAGCGACCTGGCCCTGCCCCAGTGTGTGAGCACTTTGGCGCAATAGGCAGGGGGCTCCTCCTCTGTGTGTCCTTGGGAAGCTACCACACCTCACTGGGCCTTTTAGACATGGTCTTATAAAGCGAGAACAGAGGGTCCCTCCTGCCTTCAGGGAAGTGGGGAAAGCAAGTCAGCTAATAAACAGGGCAGTGGCTAGGAAGCGCCTTGGAAAGGGAGGGATACTGCTCCTCCCCCACCCTTGACCTTGCCCGGGCAATGCCCTCCACTCAGAGCAGTCTCTGCTCACCTCTGCGGGCGGCAGGATAGGCTGTGCCTCCTGAGATGGGTGCATCTCAGGCCCAGAGGAGATTGGGTTGGATTTGTTCCCGGATCACTGTCTTGGCTCTGGGCACCAGAGGGAGGGAGACACAGCCCTGCCCCACCAAGCCGCGGTTGGAGAGCAGCCCGGCCCAGACAGGGCAGGAGAGGCGAAGGCAAAGCATGGGGTTCCCTAGGAGCTGGGAGCCCATTGTGGGGGGCGGGGCATGGTGGTCAGGGAAGGCTCTCTGTGGAGGTGGGGACATTGGCGCTGAGCCCTGGAGGGCGGGGAAGGCGGGTGGGCAGATCTGGCTCTCTGAGATGTGTGGAAGGGCATCTAGGCAGAGGGAACAGGGGGAGCAAAGGCTCAGAGGCTGGACCACAGAGCACATGAGGGCCGGGTAGGAGGTGCGGGGATAGGAAGCCAGGCCGATGGGAGGGGCCTTGCAGGCCTGATCATGGTCTGGTGTCCAGGGAGCTGTGGAAAGGCTATGAGCCAGTGTGAGGATGAGCACATTTCCCCTTGAGGGGTAGAAAACTTCGAGGGCCGCTCTACTCACCCAGCCTGGGGGCCCAGGACCACCCAACACACCTGTTCCTCTTTCCACCCTCAAGACCTTGCTTCTCCGTTTCTTGGGCACATCATGTCAGCACTCTGTGCCTCAGTTTCTCATCTGTGAAATGGGTGTGATCGCGGTGTCTGCCGCAGAGGGTGGTGAGGACTCAGTGGCTGATGTATATGAAGTGCTTAGAGCCAGGCCAGCACTCAGCGCCCTCATCCTTCTGCCTGCCATGGAGACCCTCTCCCACTGGTGACCCCTGGCAGTGGTTTGGAGAGGGCAGCACTTTGCCCAGCGTGGGGCCCAAGGAGAGTCTCAGTTTCCTTTTCTGTAAAATGGGGCACAACTGCTCACCTCCCAGGGTGGCTGAGGCTCAGGGAGGAGCCACACGTGGAACTCTGGCCTGGGTGGGCTCTGTTGGGCCACGGCTGTGGGAAGCTCTCAGGTCTCCCCCACTCCGTGTGCCCTGCGCCCCTGTGGCCCTTCATGTGAGGGCCTCCATCAGTGACCAGGGATTGAGTCAGCTCACTTGTGGCTGTCAGCAGAAGGAATAGTAAACAACAATTTTAATGTGAAAATGGCCTGAATCTGTTATCCCCAAGGTGTCTCAAGGCAGGGAGGTAGTGGGGATGGGGTTGGGACACAGCCATCTGGTGCCAGCCACACCCTCCTGCCCCTCACAGCCTGCAGGTTGAAGGTTCCTGGGGCCACATCTGGGCCGAGAGGCATGGTCTTTGGAGGTAGGTAGCTGTGCCCTGTACACCTGCCGTCTGGGCTGTGCATGGCCTCAGCTGCCCAGGAGGAGGTTTGCTCATTTCCTCATTTCTGCTTTCCTGGCAGATCCTGAGGCCGGCAGGGTCTGGGCCAAGTTCTAAAAGGCAACCCTAACATGGTCTCAGGGCCACTCCTGGCCAGTGCTGAGTCTGCGGGAAGTGGGTCTGCCTGGCCCAGCTGCGGTGGGAACCCCGCCTCCCAGCATTTCCTGCTGTCTTGCTGGGGTTTCCTGCCAGGAACACAGACATGGAGCTGGGAGACCCTCTCAGGGCCTGCTTCCTGGGCTGGCCGGTAGGAGACGGTGCAGGGCTCCAGTGCCAGGCCCTGCCTGTCTGTGTGGCATCTGGGGAATGGGCACAGCAGCTCATGCCCACACTGGTGGGTCAGACAAGGGATGCCGGAGGCCCCAGGCAGGTCCAAGCACATGGTGGGGGAGAAGAGGGGTGCCTGATTTTCAGGTTGCCCCACCATCTGCCAATGCCTGCTGAGTCCAAGGGTTAGGGCCAGTGAGCAGGACAGGCTGCGAACAGCCAAGGTCTAGACTGGGACCCCCCAGGCACCCAGGGCAGGCACCTCGTCCCTGTTGTCCCCCTGGGTCCTGCTCAGCACAGGAGAACCTGTGCCCCAGGCTGTCCTTTCTTTGCCACGTGACTCTTTTGTGAGCCTGTTCAGCTGCTTTTGAGTCAGTGGAGTTGGTTGGGGAGGCAGAGTCTTTCAAATCAGTGAGAGCCAGGCATCAAGGAAGAACAGCCCTGCCACCCACTGCCATGCACTCCACCAGCCATGGGGCATCTGAGACCACCCCATTCAGTCCCTTCCACATCCTTGTCTACCCATTTTACAGATGAGGAAACTGAGGCATAGAGTGGTCAGTGTTGAGGCAGGACTGGGGAGGTAAAGGAGGTGCTATGGCAGCTTCCAGCCCTGTTCGTCACAGGCCCTTGGAAAGGGCAGCTGATATGCATCACCACATTTGTGGGCCCACAGCCCCCGACCCTGTCTCCACCCATCTAAGCTCTGGGTGAGCTGGAGCACCCATTATGCTATGGCCAGAGCCAGGCCCGTGGATGCAGCAAGCCTGGTTCATATCCCACTTCTGTGCCAGCCCCTCCTTCCTGAGCTGAGGATGCTCACTGAAGTGGCCCTAGGACCAACCGTGTGGCCCAGCCGCAACACGTGCAGCCTGCAGTGGGGAGGCCGACCGTCCACAGAAGGTTGCATGAGGAGCCAGCCATGCCCCAACACAGAGCTGACCTCCTCACCAAGCCTCCTTCCTAGCTTTCAGAGGAAAAATATCTGGCCTGGCCCCAGGCCCCGGGTGCTGCTGAGGTTCTGCGGAAGTCCCATTGGCCCTGGGAATATATTAACCAGGGTGTTTATTCCCTGCCCTGCCCAAGCCATGGGCACTGGTCTCGGCAGGGCTTAGCTCCTGGCAGCTCCTGCTGGCTGGTCAGGACCACAGGGCTCCCTCACCTGTGGTAGCTGGGTCCCCCGGCCACCCTAAGGCCCATCCCAAGATAGAGGCAAGTGCCCAGGACTGGGGGAGAGTGGGATCATCCTCCCTGGGACCCTCCTGTGCGGTGGCCAGCTCCAGGGCTCCAAGGCCCGGAGCACCGAGGTTAGGGACAGGGAAGCAGACCAACCCTGCTGCCCTCCCCTCCACATGACACTCCCAATGTGGCCTGCTGCCTGGGGTGGTTGCCAGCTATGCTGTATCCTGGGGCAGCCCTATGCTTTGGGACACACAGTCCTTGGAGGTGGCTCTGGGAAAACCTCCTCCAAGCTGCAATCTGTTGGTCTGTAGAATGGGAGAGGAACACAGCCTCTCCCTTGGTGAGCGGGAGTTTCCCAGGTGCAACCCTAGATATACGGAGGGGGAGACTGAGGCCAATGGAGGGGGAGCTTTGCGTCAGGGCCACGGGCTGGGCTGTGGTGAGCCAGGGCTTGACCTGCATGCAGAAGCTTCCCTAGCTGCAGGTTGAACAGGAAGCAGATGGCCAGATGGGCTGGAAGTGCCCTTCACCAGCAGGGGTGCATGGTCAGGGCATTTGCTGGCCACTCGGGGCTCAGAGGCCATCCTGGGGCATCTGCTCCACAGCCTCATGGTACACATGGGAGACTGAGGCACAAAGTGGGGCTAGTTGTCCTAAAGTTACACAGCTGGAGCCTGAAGCAGGGAGCCACTGAGAGTTCAGCCCCTAAGGGGACAATGGCATCAGCTACCAGAGCTTCTGAGCCCCAGGTCCTGGGTTCAAATCCTAGCCAAGCCCTCACTTGCTATGTGGCTTTGGGTAAGGAACCGCCTTTGCTGGGCCTCAGTTTACCCACCTTAAGTGGGCATGAGGACAGCAGGGGCACAGGCTCCTCGTGGCTGGGGGTGCTGAGAGCTGAGGCTTGGGGAGCTGGAGGCTCTGCGCGGATGGTGCTTTTTAATGGATCCGAGTGTTCCTCGTGACCGCATGGCTGTGAAATATTTAAACGGTTCTGCAGAGCTCAGAAAAAAAGGGAATTCTTCCTCCTGCCCAGAGGCCAACACAGCCTGGGCATGTGTGTCTGTTTATGTACGTGTGCGTGTAGTTTGTGTATGTATGTGCATGTGTATTTGTGTGTGCTATATTGTGTGCACGTGTGTCTCACATGTCTATGTGTGTCTTTCTGGGGGATGTGTGTTTCTGTGTCTTTGTGACTAGGAACATGCACATACATGTGTAGATGCCCCCGGAAGGTGGAAATCCTCACAGGGTCTGCACTTGGCCTTCTTCTCCCAGCACCAAGTCCTGGGATGGAGACCCGGATGAGCATAAGGGTGGCCTTGAAGAAAGGCACTTTGGCACTTGAGGTTTGTGAAACTTAGGAGTACATGCCCACTGTGGCCAGCAGCCCCTGAGACACTGCACCTCGCGGAGCACACATGTGATGGGGTGTGGCCCACTGGACGGCTTTGCAAGAGCAGAGCTGGAGATGACCTCAGTGCCAGGCACAGGCCCTTACATCCGGGCTGGCCTCACCCAGACCTTGGGCAGCCTGGGAGGAAGCCCCTAAGTAGACAATGGTGGGGCAGGGACACATAGTCCTGGGAGGTGGCTCTGGGCAAACCTCCTCTGAGCTGCAATCTGCTGATCTGTAGAATGGGAGAGGAACACAGCTTCTCACTTGATGAGTGCCCTGGCTGTGCTGGGGTCTGGGGGAATCCCAGGGAGTGCAGTGTCAGGCCCAGGGTGGGAGAGGCAAAGTAGACACCCCATAGTGGCTTGGGGGTATGCATGGAGTGACCCGAGAGCACACCAGGGCCCCAGGGACAGGGCTGCTGGGTGGCCCAGGTAAAGGCGGCTGTCCCTGCGCGCACATGTGTCCACGTGAACTTGCTACTTACAGAGCAGCTGATGCTGAAGGCAGATTGTTGGAATTCCCAGGCCCAGGTGTAAGCAGCGGAGCCCGCCAGTGTCCCCTGACGCCCACTCTCTCTTCCTCCTGGGCACATAATTTTAGATGAAACTGAAAAACACGCAGCATGAAAGCAAGGCCCCTGCCCTCTGCTGGTTCTGTATTGGCTACCGTGTGTATTTTTCACTGTGCATGTTTCCAGCCTGCAGAAAGTTGAGGCCTGGATGGATACCAGTGTCCGCCCCTCCCTGTGGCCCTGCAGCACCCCGGCCTCCCGGCCTGCATCTTTCATGAGTCTGGAAACAGGATCTCCCAGAGAGGGCCCCAGGAGGTTGGCTGCCAGCAGTGGGTTCTCACAGCTGCCTCCAAACAGGTGACCAGTCCTGGGAGGCTGTGGTCTAGGGCCTGGCAGCTCAGGGGCGCCTGTGGACAAAGGGCCGGGCCAAGGGGCTGGCAGGTTTGTCCTGAGTGGCTGAAGAGGGGCCCCACCAGGGCAGCTTGAGAGGGGCAGACTCTTGCTCCAGAGAAAGAGGAAGTTTGGTACTTACGGCTGCCTTGGAATGAAGGGCCAGCCCTAGAGAGGACCTTCCTGTGGCAGGAGAGAGGGCCATGTCCTGCCAGGGGAAGTCCTGGGAGGCTTCCTGGAAGCAGTGGCCTCTGTGTGGGGCCTTGGAGCTTGAGAGTGTCTGGTACCAGGGAAAGGCACTGGGGGCTTTGAGAGAACTGCACGGGGCCCTGACCAGATGGGCCCCTAAGGCAAAGAGGATTCCATCAGAACTCGCATTCCCATTTTATTACTCTGAGAAGTAATGCGGAAGCTAAGCTCCACTGTATGTCGTATGCTGAGGCATCTATTGAGTGTCTGCTGTGTGGGGGCCGGGCTCTGGGTGGCCCACCTCAGTGAAGGCTTGCTGCTAATGGCCGGATAGTTCTGCAAGGCCTGTGCTGAGGCCTGGAGGCTGAGTGGCCTGTCGGGCCCCAAGGCTGGGAGGTTGGGAGGTGGCAGGGGCGATCTCAGCTCTTAGGTCCAGCCCAGGAAGATTTGTTTCTTGCCTGGGCCAGTGTGCACAGATCTGTCCGCCCAGACGTCACTTCCTTTCCTGGCATCAGGAGCTCAGACTCTGAGGGGAGGGGGAGAGGAGGCCGGGAGGCACAGATGGGTAGGGGCAGGCAGGGAGGAGCAGCCCCGCCTATAGCAGGAGGGGGAGGATCGTGCAATGCTTTCCAGTGGAAAATCAAAGTGCGTGTGCTGAGGTTGCTATGTCGTTTCCTTTCTCTCCGGGACTGTATTCCTAGGGGAGGTTTTATAAAGGCTGAGCACATTCTCTCAGCCTCTGCTTAGGGTAATAAGCACTTCTGTCTGAGCACTTACCGAGGTGGGGGCAAGGGAAGCCTTCACCTGCAGGGCCCGGTGACCCCCAGAGCCCGACTCGGGCACAGCCCTTGCCCCCTCCCCCACCCGCCTTGCTAACCATCCCCTTACCTGCAGCCGGCCCGCTGGGGCTGGAGGCACGGGCCCATCAACGTGAACCATTACGCCAACAAGAAGAGCGCAGCTGAGAGCATGCTGGACATCGCACTGCTGATG
This sequence comes from Hylobates moloch, assembly GCF_009828535.3. Classification (NCBI taxonomy): domain Eukaryota; kingdom Metazoa; phylum Chordata; class Mammalia; order Primates; family Hylobatidae; genus Hylobates; species Hylobates moloch. The sequence continues at coordinate 65,551,444 of NW_026652285.1, read as the reverse complement.
GCCAACGCGTCCCAGCTGAAGGCCGTTGTGGAACAGGGCCCCAGCTTCGCCTTCTATGTGCCCCTGGTGGTCCTCATCTCCATCTCCCTTGCGCTGCAGATCGGCGTGGGGGTGCTGCTTATCTTCCTCGGTAGGTCCCCGGGTGGGGTCAGCCGGGCCACCTGCTCACCTTGCTGGCATCTGTTCGCATCCCCTGGGACAGGTGCCCACCACCTCGCACACTTGGCCCTCAAGGAGCTGCCGAGTTCCTGGCCCTCATCACCCAGACATGCAGCCCAGGAAGTGGCACCCACCCCCCCACCCCTCGCCCTGCACTTTGGTTTTTGTTTTATTTTGTTTTGCTTTTTGAAACAAGGTCCCTCTCTGTCACCCAGGCTGGAATGCAGTGGCGCAGTCTCAGCTCACTGCAAACTCCATCTCCTGGGCTCAAGCAATCCTCCCACCTCAGCCCCCAAAGTAACTGGGATTACAGGAGTTCACCACCATGCTGGGCTAATTTTTGTATTTTTTTTTAGAGATGAGGTTACGCCATATTGCCCGGTCGAATTTTTGAGCTCAAGTGATCCAACGGCCTCAGTCTCCCAAAATACTGGGATTACAGGCGTGAGACACCGCACTCGGCCTTGTTTTGTTTTGTTTTTGAAACTGGGTCTTGCTGTGTCTTGATCACAGCTCACTGCAGTCTCAACTTCCCAGACTCAAGTGAGCCTTCTGCCTCAGCCTCCCAGGTAGCCTGGACCACAGCTATATGCCATCATGCCGGCTAATTTTTTTATTTTTGGTAGACACAGGGTCTTGCTATGCTGCCCAGGCTGGTCTCAAACTCCTGGGCTCACGTAATCCTCCTGTCTTGGCCTCCCAAAGTGCTGGGATTATGGGTATGAACCACCGTGCCTGGCCCCACCCTGCACTTTGAAAGAGCACAGAGTGGGGTCAGGGCCTGGCCTGTGGGCATTAGGGCAGGCATTTCACTGGGTTATTGTTGACCCATGCCATGAGATGGCCTCAGCTGTGCCAGTCCTCACCTCCTGGGCCCAGGGTCCTCCTCATGGCTGCGTAACCTTGGGCAAGTGGCTGAACCTCCCGGGCCTCACTTATAAAACAGGCATCATAATAGAACTGCAGTTTGTGGCAGGAATCACTAGATTAAGGCACGCAAAGGGCTCAGTGCATTTGCCCAAACCTGGCCTTTGGTTGACGTCCATAGCTTCAATTCCTATAAGGAAAGTGTGGGGGCTACAGAAGGTGGGGTCATAGACCGTGGGGTTGCCCAAGCCAGGGGCGCTGTTGTCAGTGTTTCAGCAAAACAGATGTATTTTTCTCTGGGTGACAAAACTCATCCTAAATGCAACTGAGAGCCCTGTAATGTCCCAGGACAGCTTGACCACTGGGGTGGGTCCCCTTCCACTGTCCCAGGCTGGGGTGCTGCGCCTGGGCTGCGCTTGGCACCATCCACTCCTCTCTCGCCCACAGTCAAGTACGACCTTAACAACCCGGCCAAGCACGCCAAGCTGGACTTCCTCAACAACCTGGCCACAGGCCTGGTGTTCATCATCGTGGTAGTCAACATCTTCATCACGGCCTTCGGGGTCCAGAAGCCCTTGATGGACATGGCACCCCAGCAGTAGGGCACCCAGGTGAGCTGGGAGATGGGGCGCGAGGCCTGCAGTCCTGGGGTTGCTCGCTGTCGGAGGCTCTTGCAGTGTGGCGAGTCCCTGGCCGGCCAGCCTTGGACACCTTCCTAGGCCATGGGCATCCTCGTCCACACCTACAAGGCCAATGCCTGGCCACTGCCTTGAGGCCAGCCCTGCCACTGGTGCTGGCCACCTGGGGTCCTGTGGTCACAGTGTTTAGACGGAATGTGTGTAGGAGCCACCATTTGAACATCCTGGAGAACTCACTTAAACATAAGATTTCTATACATTCAGAATGTCTGTCCGAAAAAAAAAAAAAAAAAAGATTTCTGGGTCAGGCGCAGTGGCTCATGCCTGTAATCCCAGCACTTTGGGAGGCTGAGGCGGGCAGATCACTTGAGGTCAGGAGTTCGAGACCAGCCTCGCCAACAGGGTGAAACCCCGTCTCTACTAAAAATACAAAAAGTAGCCAGGCATGGTGCCACATCCCTGTAGTCCCAGCTACTCAGGAGGCTGAGGCAGGAGAATCGCTTGAACCCAGGAGGCAGAGGTTGCAGTGAGCTAAGATTGTACTGCTGCACTCCAGCCTGAGTGACAGAGTGAGACTCTGTCTCAAAAAACACCCAAAACCCAAAGGTTTCTGGCTTCTCTTGATAAGTCAGGGGCTCTGCACCCCTTATCAGCTCCACTTAGCAGGTGAAGCTTCCTCCAAGCCCTCATCTGAGAAAAAGGGACCTTGGTATGACTGCCTGCCTGACATGCCCACCTCACTGTGCCACTCTGACCAGGACAGTGGGATTCAGGATCTTGTCATGTGGAGCCCCTGTGACTCTTCAAGTCTGCCCCTTGCCGGGCCTCGCAGAGTCTGTTAGCTGCCTGCCTTACGCTGGACCCTGGCTGTGTGCAGGATGCAGACTGAGGCGGTCCCCACAGGACGAGGCACCCAGTGTAGGAAGACTTCCCACACCACACACAGCCTCTCCCTGTGTCCTTGCTCGGAGAGGGTGAGCGTCTGCCCAGTGACACAGCCTGGGAGCAGGATCCACAGGAAGGCCTGGGATGCAGCCATGGCCAGGGCCACATGGTACACACACTAAGTCCATGCAGCCAGGCCAGGGCCACACACCACAGTCCCCGCGACCTCGGGCCTAGGGGTCACCCCTCCGGTTTGTAGCAGAGGTGGAGGTGAGTTGCTAAGGGAGTGGTGGGCACTCCTGGCAGGTGGCCATCTCTCCACCAGTGGTGGCCCACGGCAGAGTAGACAGGAGCAGTGCTCTTGGGGCAGAGTGCCTGTGTATCAAAGATATATAAAAATTTCCCCAGGCCAGGCACGGTGGCTCACGCCTGTAATCCCAGCACTTTGGGAGGCTGAGGCAAGTGGATCACCCGAGGTCGGGAGCTTGAGACCAGCCTGACCAACATGGAGAAACCCCGTCTCTGTTAAAAATACAAAATTAGCCAGGCGTGATGGCGCATGCCTGTAATCCCAGCTACTCAGGAGGGTGAGGCAAGAGAATTGCTTGAACCTGGGAGGTGGAGGTTGCAGTGAACTGAGATCACGCCATTGCACTCCAGCCCGGGCAACAGTGTGAGACTCCGTCTCGGGGAAAAAAAAAAAAAAAAAATTCCCCAAGAGGGCATAGTGAGGATGAGGTGGGGCACTGGGGCCAGCAGCTGGGTTGGGAGCACCCTGCATCCACCCGGCCTCGCCCCTCCCCACACAGGGGCCAACTAGGAATGACCGCTGCTCGTAGTGGCCCATGGCCTCTCAAGCTCCCCTACCACACCCATGGCCATTCCCCCAGTGGGATCACGCCAGCCCCCAATGTCTTGGCCATGGAGCCTGAAGTCACCCTTCTGAAAGGGCCCGGATCTGGGCGCCCCCATGTGGGGTCCGAGTCACTGTCCAGATGCTGCCTCCAGTTTGTAGTTAAGTTGTCCTCTTCCAGAACACCTAGATGTCAGCTGCTCCCTGGCTTGGGCATGTGTCCAGGCCATTTATTAATCACCTGCTGTGTGTGCTGAATGCAGTCCCTAACTCTCCCAAGCATAGGTTATCTGCCTGCCAGGAAGAGGGTGCTGGGCCTGTGGGCCACGTGGGGACCCAGCAGTGGACCTTAAGGCTGTCCTCAGAGGCTGGGAGGCCAAAGCTGCTGTGTGTCCTGCTTGGAGCAGCCAGAGAGGTGTCAGGTTTCGTGGGTGGCTGTGGTCACAGCTACCCAACCCAAGCCCCCCATGCTGGGCCAGGCCTTTAAATCCTGGCAGTAACCCAGCCATACTATATTCATTCCATTTTCAGATGGGAAACTGAGGCATGGAGTACTTTGACACCTCTCATGTCAGAATCAGGCTCTTCTCCTTCCTGAGTCCAGGTGTGCAAATGGCCCCGACACTCGGGGCTTGTCACAGCCAGGCTCAGACCCTCTCCTCCCCCTCCTCCCGGGCTCAGACCCTCTCCTCCCCCTCCTCCCGGGCTCAGACCCTCTCCTCTCCCTCTTTCCCAGGCTCAGACCCTCTCCTCTCCCTCCTTCCAGGCTCGGACCCTCTCCTCTCCCTCTTTCCCAGGCTCAGAGCCTCTCCTCTCCCCCTCTTCTCCCCCTCCTTCCAGGCTCAGACCCTCTCCTCTCCCTCTTTCCCAGGCTCAGACCCTCTCCTCTCCCCCTCTCCTCTCCCTTCTTCCAGGCTCTCTTCTCCGGCTCAGACCTCTCTCTCCTCTTTTCCAGGCACACCTCCTCCTTCTCTCTCCTCTCCCCCTTTCAGGCCGGCTCAGAGCCTCTCCTCTCCCCCTCTCCTCTCCCTCCTCCCAGGCTCAGACCCTCTCCTCTCCCTCCTTCCAGGCTCAGAGCCTCTCCTCCCCCTCCTTCCAGGCTCAGAGCCTCTCCTCTCCCTCCTTCCAGGCTCGGACCCTCTCCTCTCCCTCTTTCCCACGCTCAGACCCTCTCCTCTCCCTCCTTCCAGGCTCAGAGCCTCTCCTCTGTCTCCTTCCCAGAACCCTGGATGCTGCCTGCCTTGCAACTCAGCCGCCCGACCCCAGGAGTCGCCATACCTGTGAGGTGTCCACCTCCCTGCACATGGCACTCCCCAGACTGCCAGAGCCCAGGCTGGCCTCATCTGCACCATGTCCCCGGACCAGCCCTTGCTCTGACTGTGGCCAAGCACCACGCAGGAGGCCACTCTTGTCTCTCAGCACCTGTTCCCAGGAGGCAGCTCCCTCCTGGCACATGGGGGCTGGCCACAATAGCCCAGAGGGTCAGAACTGGACAGCCACAGAGACCTGTGCCCAGAGAAGGGTCTCAACCCACTCAAGGACACAGCAGGTCCGTGGATGGGCTGGATGAGGGACCAGGGCCAGCCTCTGTCTCAGGACATTCCAGAAGGACAAGGAGATGTCTCTCTCTCTCTCCCAAAGCACCAGCGTCCCCACCTCCCGTGGGCCCTGTCCGGGTTGCCCTGGTGACCCCAGCCTCTATCCACTTCCTAACCCAGGGACCCTGCACAGCCAGAACTGCCTTTGGCCCTGCTGATGGCCACTGGCTCTGGTCTTAAGTGCCTGGGTTTGGTGGCCATCAAAACGGAGCCAGTTAGGCCTGTGAGGGCCGTAGACCTTGTATATGCCCTGCACCAGCAGTGACCGGGCAGAGCCCAGCCCCCTCCACGGGGGTCCCAGCACCCACTTTTCTAATCATGAATGACCAATAAAGCCCATGCTCTTTGTCGGGCTCCATGTGCCATCTCCCTGTTCCCGGGGCTGGACCAGCCTTGGCCTCCCTGTCCCCTTTCCAGCTGCCCTGCAGGGGCGTCAGAAGCACACGGTTCTGGCCAGGGCCGCCTTCTCCAGAATCTTGGCTTGGGGAGCTCTTTGGCTCCGACATCTCCTGGGGTGAGGTTTGGAGGCACAGAGGTGGAAGTCTGAGGTCATTGACATCAGCAGCCCCTAGTGACCTCTGACCTGGGCAGGGTCAGGTGGGGAACGGTGTCATTTTCCCCCTCGCATGTTTCCAGCACTGTTTCCTGCCCGCCTGCGGACAGGCCTTGAGGTGCTACCCCTGGGTCGCTCCCCTACCAAGTTTGAAGTTGCTGCTTCCCCGCAGTGGTGTCCAGTGATGCCTGTGGTCAGTGGGGACATTCTCTGGGCAGAGGGGAGCTGGGAGCCATGCCGGGACCAGGCCCTGGACTCTCAGGGCCCACCTGCCCCACAGGACCCCTCACCCAGTGGAAATCTGGCTCCCAGGCCGCCAGTGTCTGGCGCTTCACTCTCTTCTCCTTGGTCCTCCATCCTTCCCCAACCCCCCACTACCCATTATGTTCTCCCCACCGCCCTTCCCAGCCGCAGCCCCTCATCTCCCTGGATGCGGAGCATCTGGTGGCCTTAGGTGGGAGTGGGGCCAGCTTGCCCCGTCCTCCATCCCGAGCTGCCTCTGCGTCCCCCCGTGGGTCCCCCGACCTGGCCCCTCCAGGTGAGGTACCTGAGCATCTCCTGCCAGCCTCTGCCCTTTCCTCCTCCAAGCAGCCTTCCAGGGGCACGGGGGAGGGGGGCAAAGCCTCTAGCACTACCGAAGCCCCCACTTACTTCCTCATCACTTTTCTTCTGTCCCCATCTGGGCTGAGCCCCGTGACTTGGGGTGGCTGCAGCTCCCGGTTCCTCGGGTGGATGAGTGGCCCCCACCCTGCAATCCTGTGTCTGGGCTGACATCAGGTCTGCACAGCCCCATTGCTGAAGTGATGGAAAGCAGAAGCACTCCTGAGTGAAGGGGTCTAACTGGGCTCTGCTCTAAAGCACTCCCGGGGGAAAACAACGGCAACTACTGAGCAGGTGACCGCGTGGATGCCGAGAAGCTGAGCTCGTGGCACTGCTCTCTCCACTTTTGTGTTTGTCCCATAGAGGGTTTGAAAAGTAGTTGACACGGGAATGAGTTCCGAGATGTGCTGAGTTGAAAAGGAAGCTGCGAAGGTATATGGTGGGTGCGAAGTATGCTCCTGAGAGGAGGTGATGTAGCATTGGCCACAGGTTGCGTGGCCAGGGCTGACTCAGATGCATGCCGCCCAGCGCTTGGTCCCTGATTTGGCCGTGGCCTGCAGTGTGCACTGGCTGGCAGCCAGGCAGGAGGGAGGGCCCCCTGTGTGCCTGGCCTCACACACCAGCAGCCGGATGTTGGCCAACATATCTTAGCTCTTCCTTTGGCCAGGAGAGGAAGTTCACCGGGACCATGAACCCAGATGACTGTGCTGGGCCCTGGGCAATCCCCAATTGGATGTGTGCACCCTGACCCCCTGTGGTCCCCATGCCCAGGTGGCTTCCCCTGCTCAGACGCCCATGCTGGCCACCCCCAACCTCCCCGCCCACCAACTCCCAGGCTTATTCACCAACCACTCCACCAGCTCTGACCCTGACTTCTGGGGTTCCCATCTCAGTCCTCAGCCTGTGCTGCTGCCCCCTGAAGAGCATCCTTCCAGGCCCCCGTCAGCTGGCTGGGGCTTAGCTCTAAAGTTACTCCAGAGACTGTCCTGAGCAGTCTGATGCCACCCCTCCCTGATCACTGTCTTGGCCCCATTGCAATTTATGCTTTGGTGCCTTGGGATGGAGTCACTGTCCATGTTGCCAGAAACAGTGCGGCCAGGTGGACTCTCCCCTGGAACTGGAGTCTGAGTCCAGCCCAAGTCCAGGGCGGGCACTCCGAGAATGAGTGTTCTGCCCGCTGGGTCTCCTGAGGGCCAAGGGGCTCTGCTGGAGCTGGGGGCAGGGCTTGGCACCTGCATCCCTGTCTGTGCTTCTCCTACTTAAGGATCCTTTGTCTGACCTGGCTCTCCTACCAGATGCCACCACCTATCTGCAGCCTGTGTCCTCAGCACTGTCCAGCATATAGTAGGTGCTCAGTAAATGTCTGGGGCAGAACCCACTCACCTGCCTGTATGTGCTAGGCCCTGTGCACGTGTCACAGCAGCCAAGGGACAGGCCCAGGAGCTGCTCAGAGCCAAGACAGCACCTATGGGGTCCTGGGACCTGATGTATCCACTCCAGCCAATCCTGCCCGTGGATTCAGCTCTGTTCTCACAGGAGACCTGGAAAGTGAACAAGATGCACCCACGAAGTTGGGTGGTGGGGGGGACATGGAGGGACACACAGGGAGCTCAGGAGGGATGGGCAGGGAGGTCAGTAGGTGACCTGGGATGATGGTGAGGGGCCATGTGGAAGTCTGGGAAGAAGGTTTGAGGGCAAGGAAGCCTGTGCACAAGTCCTGTGAGCTGGGCTGGTGTTGGGGAAGCAGTGAGGTGCAGGGGCAGGTAGGGGCAGTCGCATAGAGCTGGAGATGACCAACTGGGCAGAGTGCGATGGGAGGGTTTCCTAACCTCTTCCCTATAATAGATTATTAGATAGATTGATAGATGGTAGATACGTGGATGGATGGATGGATGATGGATGGATGGACAGACAGACGGATGGATGGAAGATGGATGGATGGTCAGATAGATTAGATGATTAGATAGATAGATAGATATGATAGATAGATGATGGATGGTCAGATAGATTAGATAGATGATTAGAGATGACTGATAGAAGCTGTTGTATTAATTTGATGGAAAAGAGTAAAAGATGAAAAGATTGACTGATAGACGGATGACAGATGAGAAACATGACATATGGATAGCTTGATAGATGATGGATAGAAGATAGATTTGTAGGCAGGCATAGATCTCAGTGGGTTGTTCCAAGGTGAAGAGGTACCACTGTGCCAGCCCGAAGCCCAGTCTCGGTCCTTCACTCCCTTACAGGGATCCCTTGCTCAGGTCTCTTCATGGCTTAGGTGCCCTGTGCGTGTCCTTGACACTGCTTATTCCTGCCCACCTAAAAGCACTGGAAGTGTCTTCTAAGTCTTGTTGGATCTACAGGCTCCCTCTCCCAGGGCAGTGCTTTCTGTCTGGTTCATCCTTGAAGGACCTGGCCCATTCATTCCACATGCGCAGAGGAAGGACCAGGGCAGCTCATGTCAGATGAGTGGGGAGGCAACTGGGCCTCCATGCAAGGTGCTGGGCCCAGGCCTGGTAGGGCCAGGAAGGGAGGAGCACCTGATTCTGGGTGTATTGGCCATTTGTGACAGAACCCACGCCACACCCTACGCCCAGCCCTCCCCTCCATTTCCTAGGGCCTCCTCTTCCAGCTGTGTTCAATCAGAGTGGAGTGCCTGTTTCTTCACGGCATTATTCTTTTTTTTTTTTTTTTTTTTTGGCACTACATTATTCTTAACAATCAGAGGACTGGGCCCAGGGCGGTGGCTGACGCCTGTAATCCTAGCACTTCGGGATGCCGAGAGAGGTGGATCACCTGAGCTCAGGAGTTCATGACCAGCCTGGACAACATGGCAAAACCGTGTCTCTACTAAAAATACAAAAAAATTAGCTGGGCATGGTGGCAGATGCCTGTAATCCCAGCTACTCAGGAGGCTGAGGCACGAGAATTGCTTGAACCCAGGAGGTGCAGGTTGCAGCAAGCTGAGATCGCACCACTGCACTGCAGCCTTGGCAACAGAGTGAGAGATTTCTGTATCAAAAAAAAAAAAAAAAAAGGTCAGGCACGGTGGCTCACGCCTGTAATCCCGGCACTTTGGGAGGCACCAAGGTGGGTGGATCACGAGGTCAGGAGTTCAAGACCAGCCTGGCCAACATGGTGAAACCCCGTCTCTATTAAAATACAAAAATAAGCCAGGTGTGGTGATGGGCGCCTGTAATCCCAGCTACTCAGGAAGCTGAGGCAGGAGAATCATTTGAACCTGGGAGGCGGAGGTGGCAGTGAGCCAAGATCGCACCACTGCACTCCAGCCTGGGCGACAGGGCGAGACTCAAAAAAAAAAAGGCCAGGCGTGGTGGCTCATGCCTGTAATCCCAGCATTTTGGGAGGCCGAGATGGGCAGATCACTAGGTCAGGAGATCGAGACCATCCTGACTAACATGGTGAAACCCCTTCTTTACTAAAAATACACACACACACACACACACACAAAATTAGCTGGGCGTGGTGGCAGGTGCCTGTAGTCCCAGCTACTCGGGAGGCTGAGGCAGGAGAATGGCGTGAACCCGGGAGGCGGAGCTTGCATGAGCCAGTATCACGCCACTGCACTCCAGCCTGGGTGACAACAGCCAGACTCCGTCTCAAAAAATAATAATAATAAATTAGAGGTCCGAATGCTTTCATATTTTGCTTTTCTTTCTCTCAAATACTTTAGAGGAAACACTAACTCCAGGTGCTGTTGACCTGTTGTGACCGCAGGAAGCTGCCCCACTAGCTGCAGCCTCTGTGGCCCCCAGCCCAGCACGTCCTCGTCCTTCCAGCCAGTGGACAGCCGAGTTCTCCCACAAGCTGTCTTCAGGCCAGTTTTAGGCCAGTGTAGCCCACTCCCTCCACACCTGTGGCTGCAGTCTGGTCTGTGGAGACCCACCCCCGGTCCCTCACCCCTCTGCAAGGTAGTGCTAGGGTCCCCTCCCCAGATCTGATCAAGATTTGAGGTCCCACTGCAACCCCCATCCAGCACTTGCCCAGCCAGGCTGCAGGAGGGTGGGTGTTCCTCGCCTGCCAGAGTCCCCATTCTCATGCTAACGTTACAGCTGGGGGGACCAAGGCTCTGAGCTGTGACGTGACCCCAGCAGGCCATGGTGACAACAGCATGCCCCCAGTACTCCATCTCCCGAGTGCCCCTGAGGTGTGGGGGACAGTAGGGCGCACAAGAGGCTGGACCCCCTCCCAGATTCTGAACCTGTCTGCATGAGGGTGGGTGTCCAGGGCTCACCCAAGGAAGGCCAGAACCCTGTGGCTGTTGAGACCCAGGGTTTGTGCAGAGATGTGAGAGGCACTGAGTGGGCAGGACCCCTGTGAGCCCTCTATGGAGGAGCCACTGGCCCCAGTCACAAGGCACTGAGCAGGCAGAACTGGAAGCAGCAGCACAACAAATCTGCGTCAGCACCCCCAAAACCCAGCCTGTGTTTGTAGTCAGCAGGGTCATTTCTCCCAGACCAGTACTGTGGATTGTGCAAGACCAGCTATACTTCCGGGCTCTGAGATCAAGTGCCCTGTGTCCTTGCTGACCTGTGACAAATATACTCCTGGGTTCCATACTAGGCCCCCCAACACCCCTCCCTCACCCCTTCCTCACCCCCACCCTCACCCCTACCTCACTCCCTCCCTCCCCCCTCAATTCCTTCCCTCACCTCTCCCTCACCCCCTTTCACCTCCCTCCTTCACTCCTCCCTCACCCCCTCCCCCATGCCCTCCTTCACCCTCCCTCACCCTCTCCTTCACTCCTCCCACCTCCTCACCCTCCCACCCCCCTCACCCTCTCCTCACCCCTCACCCCTCCTTATCCCCCTCCACCCCCTCAACCCCCTCCCTTACCTCTCCCTAACCCTCTCTCACCCCTCCTCACCTTCTCCCTCGCTCCCTCTCTCATCCCTCCCTCCCCCCAACTCCTTCCCTCACCTCTCCCTCACCCCTTCACCCCTCCCTCACCCCTCCTTCACCCCCTCCCTCACCCCTCCCTCACCCCCGCCCTTATCTCCTTCCTCACCTACCTCACACACCCCCTCATTCCCCTTCCTTCATCTCCCTCCCTCATCCACACCCCCTTCCTCACTACCCCTCTTTCCTTCACTCATTCTCCCTCACAACCCTCTGCATTTCACCTCCAGCTCTCCCACAACCCCTCCCTCACACCAAAGCTTTGGTAATGGGAGTTCCCTCGACCCCAGCATCTCCTACCAGCTCCTGCACAGTTCTGGATGTGAGAACAACATCCCATGTTCAGGTGTGGTAGCTTGGAGGAAACTGCTCTTCTTACTGGGGTATCGTGAGGGCTTCCTGGAGGAAGTGGCACTCCTGAAGGATGAGTTGATGGGAGGGGCTGGTAAGGAGTCCCAAGCCGAGGGAGCAGCACAGTTTTTGCCTGAACACCTGCAGCACAGGTGTGGAGATGCAGGACACGGCCATCTGTGGGTATAGTGTGGAAGCAGGGACTCAGGGCAGCCAGGAGGGCCTCACGTGCCCAAGGGTGCCTTCCCCTCCCTTGGGGACCTAGGTCACTGCTGGTCACAGGAACTGGTTGGCCCGGTGGTTAGCAGAGCTGGGACGGAAGGGCGGCTGAGGCCCAGACATGGGCACCTATCATTCTCCCTCCTCCAGGTTCTAGCCTCAAAGGGTGGGGCAACCACCAGGCGGGAGGTGGCCGATGTAAGAGTGGGCCTGGCTGGTGGTTGAGGATGTCACAGACTCAGCCCCAGGCTTGAGTCCAGTTGGTCAGGGATGGAGCTGGGGGTAGCTGGGCAGTGGGAGGGCAGTCCAAGGACAGTGGGGCTCAGGACCTGGCTGATGTGGGCCTCGGGGCAGGGCGGTGGGTGCACACAGATGGACAGGGGAATCAGCAGTCCTGGGGTCAGGCAGCCCCTCACTGAAGAATGACACCCTGCCCACGCGGCCTGGGGAGTCAGGGCCTCAGGTCGTGTCAGGCAGCCCTGAGGAGGTGCGTGTGTCCTCCACAGCCTCAGGCGGGGCCACCTAGGACTTGCCCAGGCCACACACTGGCCTGTGCCCTGCCTGCCTCGGAGGTTTCCTGTCTTCAGCTGACACAGTCGTAGAATGTTACTGTCCCTGGAGACCCCTCCTTCACCCTCCAAGGGCAAGTCACACCTGTCACCTTCACTAAGTGTGTGTCTCCTTTACCCAGACATCTGGAGCAAGGTGGTAAATTCCTAAAAGGATTTCTGAGGGGGAGGGGGTGCTGTGACAGAGCCCAGGCTCAAGGAGGAGTCCCAAGGGAGGAATCCCATTTCACAGGTGGGCAAAGGGGCTCAGACTGGAGCATAGGCCCTGGCCCCGCGGCTCAGGGTGGAAGAGGGAGAGGGCAGCTAGGGCTGTCCCCCGGCCACCCCACTCAGTGGGCACGTGGCAGCCTGGCAGATGGGAGGGCTCTAAGGCACTGGCTTTCCTTGCCCCTGGCCCTCAGTTCCCCGCAACTGAGCAGGGTCCCTCCAGGAGCCGTGCCCATAGCCTCGCCCTGCCAGTGGCATCGCCCCAGTGTTAGGGGTTCCCAGCACCTTCTGGGGCAAAGCCTGGGTGCCTCCAGAAGCCCCCTGGAAAATGCAAACTCATGATGATTCTGTGGGTTGACAAATATTCTCGTTTCCCCACAAAAAGGCTTGGGGGAGGAGCTGACAAGGGGAGGGAATCAGGTCTCCGGCACAGGCTCAGCAGCCGGAGTGTGTGTGTGTGTGTGTGTGTGTGTGTGTGTGTGTGTGTGTGTGTGTGTGTGTGTGTGTGTGTGTGTGTGTGTGTGTGTGTGTGTGTGTGTGTATGTGTGTGTGTGTGAGACAGAGAGAGAGAGGCACATGAGGTGTGAGGAGGGGGCAATGTCGGGGACATCTGAGGTGGGGAGGCAGTGCCTGGGGGCTTATCCGAGGCAGGTGAGTCCATGTGGAGGGCGTCCTGTCTGGGGGTCTGTGCCAGCAGCTGGATGTGGGGATGCCGGGAACACCAGGGCCAACCCCAGCTGGAGCAGCCATAGCTGCAGTCATCTCTGAAACCCCCTGAGACTGAGGAGCAAGGGAGGCTGAGAGAACCTGAACATTTAATATGGTCAGCACCTTGTAAGGTGAAGGTGTGTTTTTTACACAAATTATAAATAATGAAAAATACGCATTTAGAAAAAGAAGCAGCAGTCCCCTTGGCGGGCCGGCTGGAGGACTCTTTGGTTGAGTGGTGGGTGAGGCCCTGGGTCAGGGGTCTGTCAGAGCCCCCCTAGGTCATCTGCCAGGAAGGCCAGCAGGTAGCGGCTGACATGTCTGTCGATGATGACAGGTGAGAAACCGAGGACGCGCCGGGTCCCTGGCAGGCCCTTGGGGTCTAGAAGACAAAAGGGGAGGCAAAAGCTCAAGAACCAGTCCCAGAGGTGAATTCTGTGTTTCCATCCCTCCTGCGGGGGTGGGTGGGAGCGGGCACTGGGACAGGGTGCTCCCTCCCGGTCATGGTCTCGGCTTGAGTTGAAAAGACAAGAATTAGGGCAGATTCCAGAGCCCCCAGCTCCCACCCGAGTGACCCACGGGCCTTTGAGTCCTGCCATGTGTGCCTGTGTCCCTGCACCCAGTAAGCCTCCCAGCACGACAAACTCAGGCATCACAGAAAAGGGAGACGGGGCGGGCCAGGCTGGGTGCCAGTAGAGGGGCCCTGGAAGGCTCCTGTGCATCAGGCCTGTGGCTGGTGGAGAGACCCAAGGCCCTGGGGCACGTGACCTGCTCAAGGGCCCCACATGGTTCAAGGTCACAGGTGTGGCAGGGCTTTGTAACACCCAGAGTCCTGGCTGCACCCCTCCTCCCGCTAGAGGTCATCATTCTCTGGTTCCCAAGGGTGGCAGGGGCCAGTGGATGCTGGGAGCCTCCTCACATCCCCTTTCTCAGAAGCCCTGCAAAGTGACACCATCCCACTGCACAAGCTGGACACCGAGGTATGGAGAGGCCAAGAGGTCCCAAATTGGGCAGGGTCTGGGGCCCTGGCTTGGTGGCAGAGGGGAAGCAGGCCCGGCCCCATGAGGATCCGCTTGCACCCACCTGGTGGATAGCAGTACAGGAGCAGGGCCAGTCCCACAGCAAGGCCCAGGCCAGCCAGGAAGCTCATGGGTCCTGGGGAGAAACCAGCATGAACAGGGCTCCCCTGGGCCTCAGAGGGGTGGGGTCCTGAGGCCCGGGGGCTGCGCAGGGGAGTGGGGGTGCCAGGCTGAGGTGCTGCCTGAAGAGCCCCAAGCGAGCACCTTAGGGGGTCTGTCACCAACAGAAGGCCAAGAATGGAGCCAGACTTGGGGTGGAGAAGCCCCTGAGGCGGAGATGGAGCCCTGGGGAGGGTAAAGACAGAGGGAAAGAGAGGGAGAGAGAGGGAGGGGCAGCAGGGAGGTGTTACCCCTGTCACTCAGCTCGCCGCTCTGGCTGCCCGAGTCTAGCTCTGTGCAATCTGAGTTCTCTGGAAACAAAACCACAGAGCATGGTTAGTCAACGGGCAGGGCCAGAGAGCAAGGTAGTCACCCCACAGGAAGCCCAAGGCTGCTGCTGCCTCCTGGGGCCGCCAGGCCGAACCAGGCTGTGGCACCTGAGGCCAGCCCTCCTCAGGGAACTATGCGCAGTCTGGGTCTTCTCCTCTGGTCCAGCTCCTGTGACTTCAAGTGCCACAGGCATGGGGAAAGCCATTGTACCCTGGTGGCCACAGGCACCAAACGCAGCATGAACATCGCCGTGGACAGCATGGCTGCTGTCGGCATGGTGGCTGCCTCACTGGGTGCAGCTGGGCCAGGAGCTTTCTGCCCAGGCCTCCCCGGGAGGCTCTCCAGCCTGTGACCTGGAAGGGCCTAAAGGCACCCAGGAGCCACAGAAGGTGCTCTACCTCCAGTGGGGCTGAGGCTTGGCCCTGCCTGGTTTTGAAAGCCCCCTGTGGCATACTCGTGGCTGGGGAGGGAGAGCCAGTCCCACCTGCAGGGCTGGGGGTCCCCTCAAGCTCTCCCTGCCCACCGTCTGCACTGTGTCCTGGGAGGCCTCCGGGGGGGTCAGAGACCCCAGCCCAGTAGCCTGGGGCGAGCCACCCAGTCCCTCTGGTCTCTGTCCTGTTGTCTAAGGGCCAAGGGGCAGTAGCCCCTCCTCCAGGGACCCTGAGCACAGAGGCGTCAGATCAGAGTTGCCATCTTCACCTTGATGTGCCCCCCACGTCCCGGCAGCTCTGTGGGCCCAGGCTACTGGCATCCACATGACTTCCAGGGCCTGAGTGCACACTGCCTGAGGACAGGAGCCTCAAAACTGAAATGCACGTGCTTCGGACCAGCCATCCGTGCCTGACAATGCCCTGTGGAAACACCCACACGTGTGCAGATCGCTGCAATGAAAGGGTCCGTCATGGGGTTGGGTAATTCCAGCTGGGACTGGCCTAGGAGCGCCATGCAGCTGTGGGAACAAGGCTGCTGTCCACACAGACATGAAGGGATCCCCATGGAATGAGGTTAGAACAGGAAGGGCAAGAGCGGACATACAAGATGCCCCATGCTGTGTGAAAACTGCCATGAGAGAGAGAGACGGAGGAAGGGGGAGAAAGTGCAAGACAAAGACCAACATCTGCACTGCCTGTGCCTGCCACACTCTCCCCTTGGGGCCAGAGGGTGGCCTCTGGGGAGGGGCTGAGGCGAGAGGGGATGCCAGGCCTGGGCTGCAGCAGACTTGGGTGGTCATGGAGGACATCCATGCCATCAACAGCAGGCTGGGGTGCCCTCCCTGGCCCAGCACCAAGCATGCATGGTTGGGGACGTGGAACTTACGCAGAGCGTGGCGGCTGGGCAGGCGGCTGTGCAGGGGCTGGGCATGGATATACAGGGCTCGGTAGAACTCCTGGCAGTCCCGCTCACTGCTCCGCTGCAGGTGGCTCAGGAGGTCACAGAGCCTCACACGCAAGGATGCCTTGGGGTTCCGGAACTGAGGGTACAAGGGGGTGTCAGGGAAGATCAGGCCGGGGGGCTGGCTCTGGGTCAGGGCAGGGCACCAAGGTCAGGCCATCAGCCTCAGCTTCCCCATTGGGTGTCAGGACACCTGCTGGATGGCAGCTCCTGTGACAACCTGCCCCTCACCCACACCACATAGTGCCTGGCATTGCCTCTGTCACAGGCATCACTGCTACTCCCCATACTCCCTGTGGGGTGGGATGTTGGGAAACAGGCTGGGAGCGGTCACAAAGAAAGCACAGGGCTGGCCGGGTGTGGTGGCTCACGCCTGTAATCCCAGCACTTTGGGAGGCCGAGGCAGGCAGATCACGAGGTCAGGAGATCGAGACCATCCTGGCAAACACAGTGAAACCCCGTCTCTACTAAAAATACAAAAAAATTAGCCAGGTGTGGTGGTGGGCACCTGTAGTCCCAGCTACTCAGGAGGCTGAGCCAGGAGAATGGTGTGAACCTGGGAGGTAGAGCTTGCAGTGAGCTGAGATCGTGCCACTGCACTCCAGCCTGAGAGACAGAGCAAGACTCCGTCTCAAAAAAAAGAAAGCACAGGGCTGGTGACATCGTTCCAAGTGTTGGGACATAGTGTGGCTTCCTGTGTGACCTTAGCCAGCTACTCCACCCCTCTGAGACTTGGTTTCTTCATTTGTAAAAAGGGGATAATGAACCCTCATGGTAGGCTGTGATAGGGAATTAATGAAGTGATGGTATAAGTGCTAACTTCTGTTATTTTGCAGTCTACAGAATGTGATTCAAGTTTTTAAAAAGTAAGTTGAAGCCGGGTGCGATGGCTCATGCCTATAATCCTAGCACTTTGGGAGGCCGAGGCAGGCGGATCAGGAGTTCGAGGTCAGGAGTTTGACACCAGCCTGGCCAACATGGTGAAACCCCATCTCTACTAAAAGTACAAAAAATTAACTGGGCATGATGGTGCATGTTTAATCCCAGCTTCTTGGGAGGCCGAGGCCAGAGGATCGCTTGAAACTGGGAGGCAGAGGTTGCACTGAGCCGAGATCACACCACTGCACTCCAGCCTGGGCGACAGAGACTTCATCTCAAAAAAAAAAAAAAAAAAGGTTGACAAAAGTATTGGCTCTTTCGATGTGTATGACAGAGAAATATGTGGTTCTCAAGGTCAGCGGACAGGCCACTGGGCCTTGACCTCCAGGACCTGGAGTCTGTGGCCTGGTGCTGCCACCTGGTGGCAGCATACCATTCCACACGGCCACGGGGAACTGGAGTTAAACCATGGCAGTGTGAAAATGGCAGGAAGATGGGTGGCAGGAGCTATGGTGTCTGTGAGGAAGGAATATGTGCTTTTTCTTGTATAAACGTCTGAAACTTTCTAAACTTTTTAAAAGTGAACATGCATTAGACTTCAATTGCAATAATAAGAGATGGATTTGAGCTCCTAACTTTTAAAATTACTGTACCACCTTCAAAACGGAAGAAGCACCTGAGCCAGTAGCAGGGCCCGTGTTGACTCCTGTTCTGTTGTGGGCCAACCTTATTGTTCCAGGAGATGCCCCAACCCTCAGGATAGCCCTGCACGTGGCATTATGACCCCCTGCCAAGTGAGGAAACGATAGCTCCGAGAGGAGAAGGGACTCAATTGGGGTCATCCAGAGGGGAAGGAGGCTGGCAGGACCTGTACCTCGAAGGCCTAGCGGTCTCCGGCACTCACTGTCCATCCCTTAGGTCTTGGTGATGGCTGTCAAGGAACAGGTGGCTCAGTGGTGGCGCCAGAGCCACAGATGTGGGTGGGGTCGGCAGGGTGTGGCTAACTCTCTCATCCAGTGTCCCCTCAGGGCCACCTGGCACTGGGGTGATGGAGCAGAACAGACCTCCCAAGACAGAACCCAGGAATTGCATCTTAAATGCCATCTCCGGCAGAGCCACCCTGGTGTGCCCAGCTGTGCAGCTCTGAGAGGCCAGGGCCATGTGACAGAGCGACAGCCACTGGCCCCTGGGCACTTTCCCAAATAATAGGATGAACTCAAGATGTGGCCTGACACTCCTGAAATGAGTGGCCCTGGGGAAGTGGCTGCCTCTTGAGCCTTAGGACCACCTCTGTGAGATGGGGTGATGAGTGTGGCTGCCCACAGGGTTGCAAGGCCATCTGGCGACAAGGGCTCTTGGGCAGGCGTTTACCCGGCTCAGCTCAGTCAGTCCTCACCACACCTGCCAGGCAGGGCTCTCGGTGTCCACTCCACACATGGGGAGGCTGGGGTTCCTAGGGGACCACCCCGCTCAGCACTGCTGAGAGGGGCAGACTGGGGTGTGGCTGTGGGGTGGGTCAGCATCTGCCTTCCTAGAAGCTCGGCTGCCTACCTGTGACATGCTGGGCTTTCCAGCCCCGTACAGTAATGTAGAAATTAGAGAAAAGGAGGCAATTGTTTGCCCGCTTTGAACCTTTGGAAGATGCAGAGTGCAAAGCCCTGTGGCACTGGGGTGGGCCAGGCCCAAACTCTGTTCCCCATCCCACTTCGGCTCTCCCTCTGCCTCCTCCCTCCTCAGCCCTCCCTCCTGCCCTCTTTCTCACCTCCCTCCATGTCTTATACTGTCGTGTGCTTCATGTATTGTCACGTGTTATCTCCTGTAACCTCCCAGCAACTCGGGAAGGGGAGAGCAGACCCAATGACATATGAAGAAACCGAGGCACAGAGAGCTGATGTTCTGGGCCTGTTTGGGCTTATCCCAAAGAGCCAGTTTGTAGCTCAGGCAGCCTTAGTAGCCAGGTCCAGATGTGTCACCTCTGAATCCTGACATACCTAGTGTGTCATCCCGTGAGAGAATGACCCAGGGCTGGTCACCAGCTTCTCCCAGCCCAGAAAGGAAGGGAAACTGAGCAGTGTCTCGGGCACCCCCCTCACCTCCTCAGCACCTTTTCCGCCTCCTTGTTGGTAAGGATCTGTGGGTAGTAACGGTTCAGCTGGAGGATGATCCTGTCCACCTGCTGCTCACTCAAGCGCCCGTGGCCTGTCAGGAAAGGCGTGTCCTGCACCAGGCGGTCACAATAGGTCTGATCTAAAACAGATAGTACAGGGGCATGAGCCAGCCCAGCCCAAGGGGACCAGAGACGACAGCCTCATACTGACACTCACCACAGGAAGGCACCACCCCCGAGGTGGGTGCCCACCAGGAAGGTGCGCCTGCAGAATCACAGCCATCCTAGCCTGTGTGGTGCGCATTGCACAGCTGAGAGCTGCCCCTGGCCTGCCAACCTGCCTCACCAGAAGATGGAAGTGAGGGGTTGTGGTGCAAACCCACTTTCACAGAGCTTATCACAGAAAACAAACTCAGAGGAGCGAAGAATCTACTTTTCATGGGCCACCTGCAGGGCCATCAGGAAATAGCTGGGGTCTGGGGAAGGTACAGGTGGCACAGGTGGCTCAGAATGCCCAGGGCCAGGCACGGTGGCTCAGACCAGGTGCGATGGCTCACACCTGTAATACCAACATTTTGGGAGGCCGAGGTGGGTGGATCACTTGAGCTCAGGAGTCCGAGATTGAGAATGCCCAGATGTGGGCTCTGCAGATCTTCACAGTGGCACAGATACAGGGACACAGGGCTCAGCGTGGCCCGTGCTGGGATCACCATGGGACACAGTGTGTCTGCAAGGCCTTAAGAAGCTTCTACCAACAGTAAACCAGTGAGTTCTCCCAGAGGGCTAGAAATGCTTTTCATTTGCCTTTTTTTTTTTCCAGAATCACCATTAAAATATCATTGTACCACCTTTTCCATTAAGAATGTTTCTTAGGATGGCAGATATTTAAGGCTGAGTGGTGGAGTGATGATGGAAGGGCATGGAGAGGATGGGGCACAGGACCCCCACAGGAACTGAACAAGTTCATCACCTTACATACTTGTGGCAGCTTGTCCTGTTTCCCCACGTACACAAAGAAAATATTTATAGAATATAACACATAAGAAACTGAGAAGGGAATCTAAATGTGTTACTATAAAAAATCAACAAAACACAAAAGAAGGCAGTAATAGAATAAATGAGGGTCAAAAAAGCTACAAGACATACAGGAAATAAATAGCAAAATGGCAGTAGTAATACATTCCTTATCAGCAGTTACTTCAAATGTAAATAGGTTAAACTTTTTTTTTTTTGAGATAGAGTCTTGCTCTGTCGCCCAAGCTGGAGTGCAGTGGCCTAATCTTGGCTCACTGCAACCTCTGCCTCCTGGGTTCAAGCAATTCTCCCTGGGATTACAAGCATGTGCCACGACACCCAGCTGGTTTTTGTATTTTTTTTTTTTTTTTTTTTTTTTTTTTTTTTAGTAGAGACGCGGTTTCACCATATTGGCCAGGCTGGTGTCAAACTCCTGACCTCAGGTGATCTGCCTGCCTCAGCCTCCCAAAGTGCTGGGAATACAGGTGTAAGCCACTGCACCTAGCCAAATTTTCCTATCAAAAGGCATAGATTGGCAGAATGGATTTTTAAAATATGATACAACTAAGTGCTGTGTACAAAAGACTCACTTTACATCTAAAGACACAAAGAAGTTGAAAATGAAAGGACGTAAAAAAAACCCATACAAATAGTAAACAAAAGAGAGATGAGGTAACTATACTAATATCAGACAAAACAGACCATAAGTCAAAAACTATTATGAGATTAAAAAGTATATTATGTATTAATAAAAGGATAAATTCATCAAGAATATGTAACAGTTATAAACATATATGCACCAAATATCAGAGCTTCAAAATATATGAAGCAAACACTGGCAGAATTGAAGGGAGAAATAGCTATCTCTATAATAATATTTGGAGACTTCAAAACACCACTTTCAGTAAGAGATAGAACCACCAGACAGGGCCGGGCGCGGTGGCTCACGCTTGTAATCCCAGCACTTTGGGAGGCCGAGGCGGGTGGATCACGAGGTCAGGAGATCGAGACCACGGTGAAACCCTGTCTCTACTAAAAATACAAAAAATTAGCCGGGCGTGGTGGCGGGTGCCTGTAGTCCCAGCTACTCGGAGAGGCTGAGGCAGGAGAATGGCGTGAACCCGGGAGGCAGAGCTTGCAGTGAGCCGAGATTGAGCCACTGCACTCCAGCTTGGGTGAAAAAGCGAGACTCCATCTCAAAAAAAAAAAAAGAACCACCAGACAGAAGACAAATGAGGAAATAGAGGACTTCAACAACACCATAAGCCAATTATACCCGGCAGACATACACAGAACACTCCATCCAACAACAGAGAAGAGATATTTTTCTCAAGTGCACATGAAACATTCCCCAAGATAGGCTGCAAAACAAGTTTGTGGCCACAAAATAAGCTTTAATATATTCAAAAAGGTTGAAATCATATAAAAAATATTTTCTGATCACATAGAATGAAGCCTGAAATCAATAATAGAAAACTAAAAAAACTCACAAATATGTGAAAATTAAACAGCCAATGGGGCCAGGCATGGTGGCTCACACCTGTAATCACAGCACTTTGGGAAGCTGAGGCAGGCAGATCACTTGAGGCCAGGAGTTTGAGACCAGCCTGGCCAACATGGCAAAACCCCATCTCTACTAAAAATACAAAACTTAGCCGGGCATGTTGGCGCACGCTTGTAATCCCAGCTACCTGGGAGGCTGAGGCACGAGAATTCCTTGAATCTGGGAGGTGGAGGTTGTAGTGAGCTGAATTTGTGCCACTGCACTCCAGCCTGGGTGACAGAGCAAGACTCTGTCTCAAACAAACAAACAAACAAAAAACCGATGGGTCAAAAGAGAAATCATGAGGTAAATTAGGAAGTAACATGAGAAAGGCGGAAACACACACACACACACACACACACACACACACACACACCCTACACCACGCTAAAACCTAAGGGATGCAGCAAAAACAATGCTGAGAGGGAAAATTATAGTTGTAAATGCATATATTAAAAAATCTTAAATCAGTAACCTAACATTACACCTTAAGGAATGAGAAAAGGAAAAAGTAAAGACCAGAGAGCTTCAAGAGCAAACTAAACCCAAAGCTCACAGAAGGAAGGATATAATCAAGATTAGAGTGAAGACAAATGAAATAAAGAATTGAAAAACAGTGGAGAAAAATAAGGAAAACCAAAGCTGATTATTTGATAACATCAATAAAAATGACAAAACTAGCTAGACTGACAAAGAAAAACGAGAAGACTCAAATTACTAGTATCAGGAATAAAAGTGAGGACATTACCATGAACTTTACAGAAATAAAAAGGAATATAAGAGAATACTACGAACATTTGTATACTAACAAATTGGATAACCTAAATAAAATGAAAACATTCCTAAAAACACAATCTACCAAAACTAAACCGTGAAGAAATAGAAAATCTGACCAATAGCTAGTAAGATTAAATCAGTAATCAAAAATGTCCCAAGAAAGAAAAGCTCAGGACCAGATAGCTTTGCTGGTTAATTCTACCACACATTTAAAGAAGAACTAACATAGCTTTGCTGATTAATTCTACCATACATTTAAAGAAGAACTAATACCAATCCTTCTCAAACTTACAAAAAAAAACTGAAGAGGAGAGAACACTTCATAACTAATTCTATGAGGTCAGCTTTACCCTGATACCAAAATCAGACAAAGTCACTTCAAGAAAAGAAAACCACTTTGGGAGACAGAGGCAGAAGAGTCACTTGATGCCAGGAATTCAAGACCACACTTGGGCAATACAGCAAGACCTTGTCTCTGTGAAAAAAGAAAAATGGAAAAGAACACTACAGACCAATACTCCTTATGAATATTGATGGAAAAATCAATAAAATCCAGCAAATCAAATTCAGCAGCACATTAAAAGAAGTATACATTGATTTACTCCTGGAATACAAAGATAGTTCAACATGTACAAATCCAAAATCAATCAATGAAATATACCACATTAGTAGAATGAAGGAAAAAATACATGGCCATTTCAGTTGACATAGAAAAGGCATTTGATAAATGTCAGCATCCTTTCTTGATATAAATATTCAATTAATTAGGTCTAGAAGATGCTATGGTTTGAATGTGTCAACAAACATGTATTGGAAACCTAATCCCCAAAGTAACAGTACTGAGAGAACCTAATGGGAGGTGTGTAGGTCATGAGGGCTCTACTGTCATGAAGGGATTAATGCCAATTATAAAAGGGCTTGAAGTTTCAAATTTGTTTTCTTCCTCTCTTGCTCCCTCTCATTCTCTCTAGCCCTTCTGCCTTCCACCACGGGATAACACAGCAAGAAGACCCTCACCAGATGCTGGCTCCCTGATCTTGGACTTCTAAACCTCTAGAAGCATGAGCCTGTAAATTTCTGCTCATTATAAATTCCCCAGTTTCAAGTGTTCTGTTATAGCAGCACAAAATGGACTAATACAGAAGGAAACTTCATCAACATGATAAAGGCCATAGAGTTGGCACTCTGTCTCTGCAGTTTCCATATCCAGGGATTAAATCAACAGCAGATAAAATATTTGGGGAAAAGCAATACAAAATAACAATACAACCAAAAAAATACAAGTTTAAAAAATACAGTACAACAATGATTTACATAGCATTTACATTGTGTTAGGTATTATAAGTAACCTAGAGATAATTTAAAATATATGGAAGGATGTGTATAGGTGCAAATATGATAGCACTTTATATAAGGGATTTGAACATCCTCAGATTATTTTTAGGGGATTCCTGGAACCATCCCACCTTATATATGGAAGGACATTTTTATATGAAAAGCTCACAGCTAACATCATACCTTAACGGTGAAAGACCAAAAGCTTCTTCTTTAAGATCAGGAACAAGATAAAGATGTCTGCTCTTACCACTTCTATACAACATAGTACTAGCAGTTCTAACCAGAGCAATTAGGCAAGAAAAGGAAAAGGGAATAAAAGGCATCCAAATTGTAAAGGAAGAAGTAAAATTCTCTCTGTTCACAGATGACATGATTTTATATATAGAAAACCCTAAAATCTTTTTCTTTAAAGTTAGAGCTAATTAAAAGCATGCAGCAAGGTTGCAAGATATAAAATCAACAAATAAAAATATTTCATCTCTCCATACTAACAATGAACAATCCAAAAATTAAGAAAACGACTCAATTTATAACAGCATTGAAAAGAATAAAATACTTAGGAAAAAATTTAATCAAGAAGACAAAAATCTTGTACACTGAAAGCCACAAAACATTGCTGCAAGCACTACCCAAAGCAATCTACAGATTCAATGCAATCCCTATCAAAATCTTAAGTGTTTTTTGCAGAAATAGAAAAACCCACCCTAAAATTCATATAGAATTTCAAGATACCTGTATAGCTAACAACAAAAATCTTAAAAAAAAAAAAAAAAAAAACAGGGTTGGAGGACTCATATTTCCTGCTTTCCAAACTTAGTGTAAAAATATACAATAATGAAAACAATGTGGTACTATCATAAAGACAGACATATGGGTCACTGGCATAGAATAAGAGAGTCTAGAATTAAACCCTATTTTTAATTAAAAAAGTGGAAAAAAGAGAGCGAAAAAACAGTTCACATAAATGGAAGAAATATTTGCAATGCATGTATCTCATAAGGGATTAGTATCCATACTCCATAAAGAACTCCTACAACTGAACAGCAAAAGACACAGAAAACCCAATTCAAAAATAGGCAAAGAACTTGAATAGACATTTCTCTAAAGAAACTATACAACTAGCCATCAAGCACACAAAAAAATGCTCATCAGGCCAGGCACAGTGGCTCACACCTGTAATCCCAGCACTTTGGGAGGCCAAGGCGGGCAGATCACCTGAGGTCACCTAAGGTCAGGAGTTTGAGACCAGCCTGGCCAACATGGAGAAACCCTGTCTCTACTAAAAATACAAAAATTAGTCGGGCATGGTGGTGCGTGCCTGTAATCCCAACTACTTGGGAGGCTGAGGCAGGAGAATCTCTTGAACCCAGGAGGTGGAAGTTGCAGTTAGCCGAGATCGCGCCACTGCACTCCAGTCTGGGAAACAGAGCGAGACTTGGTCTCAAATAAAAAAAAAAGAAAGAAAAAGAAAAAATGCTCATCATTGGTCATTAAGGAAATTCAAATAAAAACCACAATGAGATATCACTTCATACTCATCAGGATAGCTATATATTAATATAACAAATGTTGGTGAGGATATAGAGAAATTCAAACTCTTGGGCATTAGTGGTGAAAATGTAAAATAGTGCAGCCACTGAGGAAAAAAACAGTATGGCAGGTCCTCAAAAATCTAAACATAGAATTATTGTGTGATGGCCGGGCACGGTGGCTCACACCTGTAATCCCAGCACTTTGGGAGGCAGAGGCAGGCAGATTATGCGATCAGGAGATTGAGACCATCCTGGCTAACATGGTGAAACCTGGCCTCTACTAAAAATACAAAAATTAGCCGGGCATGATGGCGGGTGCCTGTAATCCCAGCTACTTGGGAGGCTGAGGCAGGAGAATCGCTTCAACCCGGGTGGTAGAGGTTGCAGTGAGCCAAGATCATGCCACTGCACTCCAGCCTGGGCGACAGTGAGACTCCGTCTCAAAACAACAACAAAAAAAGAATTATCGTGTGATCCAGAAATTCTACTTCTAGGTATATACCCTAGACAACAAAAAGCAGGAACTCAGTCGGGGGTCGTGGCTCACACCTGTCATCCCAGCACTTTGGGAGGCCAAGGTGGGCAGATCACTTGGGGTCAGAAGCTCAAGACCAGCATGGCCAACATGGCGAAGCTCGTCTCTACTAAAAATACAAAAACCTAGCCAGGCGTGGTGGCACTTGCCTGTAGTGCCAGCTACTCAGGGGGCTGAGGCATGAGAATCACTTGAACCCAGGAGGCAGAGGTTGCACTAAGCCAAGATCACACCACCGTACTCCAGCCTGGGCAACAAAGTGAGACTCTGTCTCAAATAAATAAATAAATAAATAAATAAGTGCAGGAACTCAAATGGATACTTGCACACTGGTTTTCATAGCAGCACTATTCAAAATAGCCAAAAGATGGAAATAGTGCAAATGTTCACCAAAAGATGAATGAATCATCAAAATGTGGTATATACCTATGTACAATGGAATATTACTCAGCCCTAAAAAGGAAGGACATTATGATACACGGATGTTACAACATGGACAAACCTTGAAAACATTATGCTAAGTGCAATAAACAAGGCACAAACAGACAAATATTATATGATTCCAATTATATGAAGTACTTAGAGGGGTCAAATTCATAGAGACAGAAAATAGAACAGAGATTACCAGGAGGTGTGGGCAGAAGGAGAAAGGAGAGTTATTGTTTAACGGGTACAAAATTTCTGTTTGGGATGATAAAGAAGTTCTGGAAATGGCCAGTGGTGACGACTGCACAACACTGTGAGTGTATTTAGTATCACTGAAGTGTACACTGAAAAATGGGTAAGAAGGTAAATGTTATGTTTCTGTGTATTTTCTCACAAAAAAATGTAAATGGATAAATAAACTCTGGTTTATCCATACAATGAATATTATTCAGTGCTAAAAAGAAATGAAGCCTGGGCGCGGTGGCTTATGCCTGTCATCCCAGCACTTTGGGAGGCCAAGGCAGGTGAATCGTTTAACCTGGGAGGCGGAGGTTGCAGTGAGCCGAGAGTGCGCCACTGCACTCCAGCCTGGGCAACAGTGAGACTCTGTCTCAAAGGAAAAACCAAAAACAAAAACAGTGTCATCATGTTGAATACAGTGGGGCCCCCTCTTGGGTTTCCTCCTTGAGGCACAGACTCAACAGATTGTTTTACTTTGTCATGTCTCTTTCCAGTTGCCACTTCCTCCTGGCTGGTCTTTCTGTACCCCAGAATGTGGACCCGCCCCAAAAGCAGCCATGCTCCATGGGGCCCTGTGCAGACCCTACAGACTGAGGCCCAGGTGAGAACAGCCTGTCTCAGTATGCTCGCCCTGTGCCAGGCTGGGGACCATGGTGATGGGCAGATCCATCCTCCAGGGGCTCACAGTGTAGGGGTACGGGCTGGCATTCACCAAGCAACCCCACAAACGTATCCTTAACCCCACAGATACCTGTCCTCCAGAGAACAACGGGGGGCCATCCTGGTTCACAGGGCCCCTGATGATGCCCACATTGAGGCCATCAGCCACTCCATCATCTGGCTGAAGCCACTCGCCATGGGCCGCGCAGCGAGGCAGATGGCTGGGGGCTGGAAAGGCTGGCTCAGCCCTCACCTGCACTGAGTCCCCCAGCAGCCTATGCGGACTCGCCAGCAGCCCCATCATGGTGAGGAAGCTGAGCACAGGGACGTCAAGTGACTTGCCAAGGTCTCACAGACAGGCCCAGCTGGGCAGTCTGGGTCCAGCGCCTGCAGCCCTCTCGTTAAAGAACTAAGATGAATTAGCCAAAATTCACACAGCAATCCCATATGTCTGGCACTCTGTGTGCCCTACGTCTACCTACAACCTTCATCCTTCCAACAGCTCTGCAACATAAGGACAACCACCAGCCAGCCCCATTTTCAGATAGGGAAACTAAGGCACAGTGAGAAGATAAGGTACCTGCCCAAGACTGCAACCAGATATGAAGTGACAGATCAAGATAGGGGCCCAGGCACAGCCGTGTTGAGGACCACCTCTTGACACTCAGACGTTCTGCCTCTCTAATTAACATGCAAATTCACTGTAATCAGCTACAGCAGTCTACTCCCTGCCAGACCAAGAGCAGGCCCAAGGCTGTCCTCTCCAGCACTGCCCACTTGGCTGAGCGCCCAGTAGGTGCTCACTAAAGAGTTTTGCAGGCCGGACGCGGTGGCTCACGCCTATAATCCCAGCACTTTGGGAGGCTGAGGCAGGTGGATCATGAGGTCAGGAGTTCAAGACCAGCCTGGCCAACATGGGGAAACCCCATCTCTACTAAAAATACAAAAAAAATTAGCTGGTCGTGGTGGCGCACACCTGTAGTCCCAGCTACTCAGAAGGCTGAGCCAGCTACTCAGGAGGCTGAGGCAGGAGAATTCCTTGAACCCGGGAGGCAGAGGTTGCAGTGAGCCGAGATCGCGCCACTGCACTCCAGGCTGGGTGACAGAGTGAGACTCTCTCAAAAAAAAAAAAAAAAAAAAAAGAGTTCTGCAATGTATGGTCCAAGGCCCAGGGGCAAGCACTGTAGGTG
Organism: Hylobates moloch; assembly: GCF_009828535.3. Taxonomy (NCBI): domain Eukaryota; kingdom Metazoa; phylum Chordata; class Mammalia; order Primates; family Hylobatidae; genus Hylobates; species Hylobates moloch. The sequence continues at coordinate 65,523,170 of NW_026652285.1, read as the reverse complement.
GACCGTGGCCAGCATCCTGTAGCGGCCTCCTCCTGCCCTGCAAGCCGCTAACCAGGCGGAGCCTCCGCTGCTGCAGAGCCATGAGTCACCGTGAGCTGTGAGTCAGCTGGCACAGGCCGCACGGTCCGGGGGCTGAAGCCAGGCTTCACGGCTTGGGGGCCCTGTGCTTCCTGTGGTTGCAAGTTGTGCACACAAACAGGCAGCACTTGGAAGCCAGAAAAGGCACAAGAGGGGAAACCATCTCAGTGCCAGCTCCCGATAAACAAGTCCCCAAACTGTTTTTACAGGACAAAGAAAGATGGCTCGCTCTGGCACAGACCCAGCAGGCCTTCACCATGCCCTACATCCCCTTCCTTCTTGCCAGGCTGGCACCAGGACTATGGACCCCCACTCTACCACCCCAATATGAACCTTCTTATCAGCCCAGACTGATGCCCAGCCTGGCATTCAAGGCCCCGTGGGAGCTGGCCCCACCCACTCTCACCCAACCCTCCAGGCCCATGAGACTTCCTGCCTGGCAGTCCCCAACAGCACCATCCTGTCTGGGACCTTTGCCCCAGGCTGAGAATACCTGTTCCTTGGTTTCCACCTGGTTAATTCATGTTCACCTTGCTGTCCTATGTGCAAAAGGCCTTCCTGAGTTCCTGTCATCCCCAACCAATTGGAGTCCAGACACTTGGGCATCAACCTCCCCTCCTGAATTTCTTCCAGGAAACCCCTTCTCTCAGTGCTCAGCCCAACTAAAACTGCTCACTCCCCAGCACAGCCCAGGGGGGTAATTTGTCAAGCACCTGCCCCACTCAGACACCTCCTCAGCGTTCTGCAGGCACTGGCTCACATGTGCTGCTCACAGCTAGGGCTGGCTCAAGGCAGGACCCCAGTTGGTGCAAGGAGGCAGTGAGCCTGGGACTATGGGTCTGCAGCCTCACAGGCCTGTCCATATGACCCTCCCAGAGCTGTGCTCCATGGGCCTTGGTTCCCCATCCCCAAAACTAAGGGGTTGTGAGGGAATGTCTCCAGGCCCAGTGAGTAGACACAGCAGGTCGGAAGCATACACTGGACAAGGTGAGGCCTACAGTCAGAGCCTTCAGGGACCCCTGCCTGATGTGGTCTCCCAACTCCAGGGTCCCCTTATGCAAGGAAGCTTCCCTGATAGGCAGCAAGGGACAAGGTCCTTTTGTGCAGGAAGGCTCCTTAATGGACAGCAAGGCCTCAGGCTCTGCCAACACCCAGTCCCTGGGACAGGGCTCCCTGGAGACCAACACAGCTCTGAGTTGTGTCCCACGCATTCTGATGAACTCACTAAAGGAATTAGGGAATCCCAGCCTGGGCAGGGCACAATTTAAGACTTTGTTTCCCCATCTGTACACAGACGAGATATTCCACGTGTCCCCATCTGATCATTTTCAGACAGGAATCACCCAACACAGGGTCCAATGCACAGTAAGTGCTCAGAAATGAGAGCCACAAATAAGAAGAGTTAGAAGGGAGGACAAAGGGGAGCAGGGGCAGCTGGGGTCTCTTGTGGCCTAGGCTGGAAGTCTCTTCTGGCCTGGTGTCCTGGAAGTCACCAGTTTCCAGCCCATGAGATCCTATTTGCGGGCAGGACCTAGGCTGAGACTCAAGTGAACGGGCACTGAGAGAGGACTAGGGACTTCTGGGCCACCCTGAGCCCCTGAGCCAATTCTGCTCCATGAAACAGAACAGTGAGAATGAAATGTAGCTTCTGGGAACCCCCATACTCCCTGACTGGGCTGCCATGGGGTCCTTTACCAGCCCATCACCCTCACGGGGCTTCTCCAACAGGGGAAAGTCCACAGAGCAGAGTCACCCTGTTTGGGATCAGGAGGATGGTGAGCAGGTTCCCAGACCAGACAGGCCCTGGGGAGGAAGGCTGGGCTGGGGCCACTAGCGTGGAGCACAACAACCCTCGGGGGTCCAGTCGCTGTCCCTGATTCCCTTAGAACTAAACAGGGGCAAAAGCGTCGTGGACCACCGAAGGAGTCTGGAGACTCCAAGAGTCCCACAGGAATCACCTGCCGCCGAGGAACGCATCGCCTGTCCCGCGACCTCGTTGGGGTGGTTGCAAGGATGGACCGTTGTTTCCGTGGCCACAATCACAGCAGGACCGCTGTGAATTCTCTCCGGTGTCATTTCCACCACCTCCTACTCTTTCAGACCAAATTCCCCACCACAGGACACCTCCCAACACACACATTGGCAGTGGCCGAGCCCAGACCGCGGCTGTGCAGCCCCACCCTAGAGCTGCCTTGTAGCCCCCGCCCTCTTCGGGCCCCGCACCTGGCCACCACCCATCGTGCCCCGCACCGCCTCGGCTGGCACGGCCCCGCCGGGCAGAAGCCCCGGGACACCCACCCACCTCGCGGGGGTGCACTCGCGCACCACCGGCAGCTGACGGGCCAAGGTCACTCGGCCCCGCAGCCCAGGCGCGGCCTGCAGGCGACTCGCAAGGCAGCCGGACCCTCGGGCCAGGCCACCCGTGCCCACCTGTCATGGCGACGGACACAGCGCCGCCCGCAGTCCCCAGCTGTCTGCCCCGCCGCGCGTCCGCCTCTCGGTCAGCCGCCTGGTCCACCAGCTCCAGTGAACACCGCCCGCGGGCCGTGCTCGCCCGCCCCTTTTGGCTAGGCCAGCCCCCTGGCTTTGGCTGTGTAGCCTGGGGGGCTCTAAACCCCGCCCTTCGACGAGCCCCGCCCCTTACCGCTAGGCCCCGCCCCGAACACGCCCAGTACGGCTCCGCCAGGGCCCTAAACTCCGCCCCTTACTCGAGTTCCGCCCCCTTGCCGTCCTGGGATAGGCCGCTGCGAGAATCCTTGAGCCTTGCCCCTCACTCGAGCCCCGCCCCCTCCGCCGTCGGCTTCCGCACCTCCCGGAGTCCTGAGCCCCGCCCTGCACCTGAACCCCGCCCCCTCCGACGACAGCTTCCGAGCCTCAAGAACTCCCCTGGGCCCCGCCCCTCACTCGGGCCCTGCCTCCTCCGGCGTCGGCTTCCGAGCCTCCAGGAGCCCTGGGCCCCGCCCCTTACTCGAGCCCCGCCCCCTTCCGGCGTCGGCCTCCGGCCTCCACGGACCCTGAGCCCCGCCCCTTCCTGCTCTACCCTGCCACTGCGGGCGTAGGCGGGCGCCACCAGACTCCCGCCCCTCCCAGCGTCAGTTAAGACGCCGCGAGGGGCCCAGAGTCCCTACCTTCGCTGGGCTCCTGTCCCGCCGGCGTCTACAACGCCGTTGCAGCGGCCTTAAACCTTGCCTCTCACTCGAGCCCTGCCCGCGTCCAAGTCCCGCCTTCAAGGCGGTGTCAGCTACGGCGGCCGCGCGCCTCCCTGGACGCGCCCGCTCCTGCCCGGAGCCCCGCCCGTCTTGGGCCCGCCCTACCGCGTTGAGTGGCGGAGTCGGGATCCAGGTGGCCCGGGGGCCGGCTCAGTCCACCGCCCCGCCCCCGGCCTCGCGCCCCACCCCTTGGATGAGAAAACTGAGACTCTGAGAGGGGACGTGACTGATCCAAGGTCATATAGAAAGTCAGGCCCTGGGGAGTACAGGGCCAGGCCTGGGGCAAAAGGCCGGTGGGCGTCCAGTACGCCGCAGGGACCAGCCAAAGGAGGCAGTGCCCAGTGATGCTTTCCCAAATCCAGGGGAGAAGGACTCAACGGTGTGACCTCGCTCGGTGGGCGGGGGGGGGACGCCTTCTTGGGGGACCCTAGCCCCCCACCTTCAAAAGAAGACACTAGCTTGGCAGTGTGACCTGAACTAGAGAGGTCACTTAACCTGCCTGAGCCTCAGTTTCCTGGACTGTAAAATGAGTGACCTCGGGCCAACTCCACCTTCCCTCCCGCTTTCCCTCCTGCTTTCCCTCTCTGGTAGGCCTGGCCTTTCCAGCTCCGGAGCCCACCACAAGAAGCCCCCAGCCCCACATGATGTGAATGCATTGGGCCTCAGCCAGGAAGTGGAGACCCATGAAGGGAGGAATAGCAGCACTCTCCCAGCCAGCAGCAGCAGTTTCCCTTCCCGTTTCCTTCCCTGCCTGTGTTGGCCGTTCCCCCATAGCAGCTCTAATTTGAGTTGCCAGAGCCTGACCCGGAATGGGGGCCCAACGCAGTGTCCCCTTCTCGGACAGCACAGTGGTCCCTGCAGTCCATGTGCCGTCTGTCTCTGTGCCTCAGTTCTCCCCTGTACCGTGACCTCCCATCAGGGCCGGCATACGGGGCATCAGGAGAATGGGTGCAGTTGTCACCTGGAAACCTCAAAATTCTTGGGGCCCAGTCATGGCCACTACACAGCGGCCACCCCTGTCCCCAAACACTGAAGGTGAGCCCCGTCTATGCTCCCCAGGAGGCCAGGCTGCCATCAGACCCAGCCTGCCCCAGGCCCATGTACAGGGCCAGTCCCAAGGCAGGAGGGTAGTGGCCCAGATTGTGGGTCCCCCCAGGCCTCTCATCTGCTTGTGTGCCTGGGTGAGTCCAGGCTGGCTCTGGGCTCCAGGTGCTCCCCTGGAGGACCCAGAGGGGGCTTCCCCCAGAGGGCCTCTTTTGCCCCAGTAGGATGCAGCCTGACCCTAGTTCTTTTGCATCCATCACACTGTTAGGCGTCTTGTACTTACCTCTCTGGGTTTATTTTGCACACACTCCTGCCCCTGAGTGATGTCAGAGCCATAAGGGTGGCGACGGAGTGGAAGGGGGACACAGTGGGGACTCCAGGGGCTCCAGGCACTGCCCACCTTCAGGGAACCCTGACCCCAGCCCCTTTTGGGGACGCTAGCATCCCACTTTCATATCCACTCCTGCACCCTCAGGACTGCCCCTGGCCATGTGATGAACAGGGAAACTGAGGTTTGGAGCATGAAGCCCCTTGCCCAAAGTCTAGCAGCCAGATGTGGCCTCCCAAGCACAGATCGCTGCTCCTCAGCCACCTGAGGGTTTGAAAAGGATTTATTTAAGGGAACCCAAGCCTGCCTGCAGGGACTGAAAGTCCTGTGCCCTCTGGGATGTGCCCTCCAACCCTATGGGATGGAAGGCCACGGCAGAAAGCAGGACAGCTGCTGGTGCAGCCAGGGGTGTACAGCCTGGATGCCCACCATGGGGGCTGCAAGCAGGCACGGGCACCCCCATGGTCAAAGAGCAGGTCCTGGGCATTCCCCCTGCCCCAGGCATAGCACACGCATCCTCCCTCCTGGCTAGCTCTTGCCAGCTGTGGCTGCCTGGACCCCAAATGGAAAGTGAGTTCCTGGGAAGGTGGGGGGGGCTCCTTAGAAGGAATGAACTGAGGTGTGACAGGAAGCCCCGCCCTTGGACACTGTCAAAGAAAAACCAGAGCTGGACTGTGGTTACAGATGTAGAAACAGATTTTTATTTAGGACTCTTGTGATAGGGGAAGAGAGACATCAGCAGAGAACTGGGCTCAATTCCAAATACAGCAAGGACACTTGGGACAGGAGGGGGCTTTGAGGATGGAAAATTAGGAAGAGGAAACATCGGGGTGAAGGGGATTCCGGCTGACAGAATTCTTGCAAAGACAGCCTGGGCTGACAAGACCTCACCCAGGGGATGGTGGGGGTGAGGACCCTGATTGGGTATCAAGGGTGATCAAGTATCCAGGGTGGGGAGTTCTTGCCAAACTCATTAGGAGGATTCTTTGTTGAAACTGGATTTTACAAGGAAGTTCACAGATGGGCCAAAGAGAAAGTTCAGGAGCCTGACTAAAGTTTGTCAAGCAGAGAATCTTTGTCAACATCACAGAAGCCAGGGCTCTGACACACACACACACCCACTCCTCTGAACGGCCTCCACCTTACTATTTGCTTCTTTCAGATTTTCTTGCCATCACATGCTTGATTTCATTAGAAAGCAGGCACAATTTTAAAATTATACAGGCAAAGCTAATTTCCACAGGGGTTCTTTGCACTGGGTTGGGTGGGGGCAGTTCCCCCTGGTTTTCATAGGGCCAGCCGTTCCTCAAGCCTCTGCTCACCTGCACCCTGCCCCTGTGGGCTCTGCCTTCCAAGCCCAGCCCTGCTGCCACCTCAGTGACCACCATCCCTGTTACCTCTTGCCTGGAAGGTGGCAGCTGCCTTCTCACGTCTCACTGGTTCCCTGCCCCATCCTTGTCCCCACGGCCCAGTACCCACATAGTGGCCACGGGGGTCATAACACTGAGTATGACCGTCCTCCTCCCTCACCCCGGGCTCATAGCCTTCCTGTTCCTCCAGCAGCCACCTCTGCCATTTACAAATCTTCATGTGTGCTGTGACCACCCAGAATGCTCTTCCCAGCTCCGTGCCTGGCATCCTCGCCCCCCCCCCCTTGGAGTCTGCCCTGCAACGCCCCATGTCATTTCCTCCCCTCTGGCCCCCCTGCCCAGTGCAGCCCCTCCATTGCCACCCGGACACCCATTTCTGTAACTGTCAGCTACTGGGAGCTGGAGCCCTTCACCCCAGTTCTCCTGTTCTGTTCCAGTAGCCCAGGGTCAGCCACCTGGGCACAAAACACCCATCTTCCTTTGCAGGCCCTTCAAATTTCAAGGGAGGCCTCTGCGTTCCCCTTAGCTCCAGCCACCTGGCCTGTCCTGTCCTGCATGGTGGTGATCTACAGCCTTCACCTACCTGGTCCCACCTCACAATGGGGGTTAGTGGTAGAAAGGGCTGAATGGGGACTAGAACTTAGAACAGGAGCTCCCGGAGCCTTTTGTCAATAGCACCAAACCTTGGTGCTGCTTAAGTCCTATAAGGAGCTAGAAGTGATTCAATATCCCTGGTATCCAGATTCAGCGGTGACATGCTGGGCCTGTGGGCCAGCATGCCACCATCAGGCCCTGACCCTGACCTGCTGCTTAGCCTACAGGTCCCCTGAGGCATGCAGCCAAGGGACACCACGTCCCACTCCCATAAAAGCCAAGGAGAGGCCGAGCGGGGTGGCTCACACCTGTAATCCCAGCACTTTGGGAGGCCGAGGCGGGCAGATCACGAGGTCAGGAGATCGAGACCATCCTGGCTAACATGGTGAAACCCCGTCTCTACTAAAAATACAAAAAAAATTAGTCGGGCGTGGTGGCGGCACCTGTAGTCCCAGCTACTTGGGAGGCTGAGGCAGGAGAATGGCGTGAACCTGGGAGGTGGAGCTTGTAGTGAGCTGAGATCACACCACTGCACTCCAGCCTGGGCGACAGAGCGACTCCATCTCAAAAAGCAAAACAAAACAAAACAAAAAAGCCAAGGAGAGCTCTCCTGAGCCTGTCAGGAGCCCCAGCAGAGGAAAGCTGCACTGGCCTGGTGAGGGCTGGATCTGCACTCCCCCTGCCTCAGTGTCCCTGTGTGCCCACAGAAGCCCTGAGATACTCCAGCACTTGACAGGAAACCACCAGGCACACTCTCTGGCCTCACAGTCCCACTCCAGGAATCCACCCAAAGAAAATGGCATCCCAGTATCAAGATGTCTAGAAATGTGAAGGCCAGAAATGTGAAACCACCCAAGCATCCCTTGGCTGGGGATGTGTCACATAAATCATGGGACACCTGTCAGATGGACGACTCTGGGTAGCATGAATCAGGAAAGTATCTGGTTCTAAGGGACATGACAAGTGTGGCTTCAGTCCACAAGTAGCCATGTAGAGTAAGGGCTTCTTCCTCCTGACCTTCGGCTCCTCTTCCTCATGGCCCCAACATGGCTGCTGGGCTCCAGGCAGGAAGCAGGGGAGGTCAAAGGGCAAACCCAGTGGCTTTTCTCAATGGCCAGAGACAGGTCACACCCCAAATTATGGGAGGCTGAAGGGTGTAGTTTTAACTGGCCCAGGACAAATGTGGGGCTCAGAGGTGAGAGAGAGGGTAGGGCGGAGAACTACAGAATGAGCTCTGAGTTCATTTTAAGTAGAAGCAAACAAGAGGTACAGCAGCAGGCAGAAATGTCTAAAACCATGCCTGCAGTAGGCATGGCTATGTACACACAGGCCTGCAGTACAAATAACCTCTCTGGGAGTGAAGCTGGGAGAGTAAGAAATTAGTCACTTTTTTTTTTTTTTGAGACAGAGTTTCACTCTTGTTGCCCAGGCTGGAGCGCAATGGCGCCATCTCAGCTCACTGCAACCTCCGCCTCTCGGGTTCAAGCGATTCTCCTGTTTCAGCCTCCCAAGAAGCTGGGATTACAGGTGCATGCTTCCATGCCCAGCTAATCTTTGTACTTCTAGTAGAGACGTGGTTTCATCATATTGGTCAGGCTGGTTTCGCACTCCTTACCTCAGGTGATCAGCCCGCCCTGGCCTCCCAAAGTGCTGGGATTACAGGCATGAGCCACTGTGCCCGACCAAAATTAGTCACCTTTTATAAAATTGCTTTGACAAGTGATTGGGTTAAAGGTGACTGTGATGCTTGAACCTGGGAGGCGGAGGTTGCAGTGAGCCAAGATCGCGCCACTGCACTCCAGCCTGGGTGATAGAGTAAGACCTTGTCCCAGAAAAAAAAAAAGGTGACTGTGATGGTCGTAAAGTGTGTCTGCCAATTCTCTTCTCACCAGTCAGCACTCTTCCCACCTAGCAGTGGAGTCCAACTCTCTACCCCTTGATTAGAAGGCAGCCTTGACTCCCAGTGAACAGACACAGCATGCCTTCCGAGGCCTGGGACCTGAAAGGCAAAATGGCCTCCACCTGGTGCTCACATTGCAACTCCACCTTGAACACCAGGTGCCATGTTGTGAGGAAGCCCAGGTCACATGGGGCTGCCACGTGGGGGTGCTATGGCTGTGAAATAAAATCTTAAGCCCCACAGACTGACTGAATGGACCTGTCTTGGCCAAGGAGACCTGACCATGACTAAGACAGGTCAGTCACGCCTCAGTACACTCCTTCCTCACTAACCAATACCAGATTTTTTTCTTCAGAGTTAAACAGAAACTAGCCCTGAAAACAAACAAACAAACAAAAAAAGGGAAGTCTCCTCTGCTGACTCTAACATCAACCAACCACTGTTACCTTTGTGTTTTTCAGTATTAGAAATAATTATTTAGCCAGGCGCGGTGGCTCATGCCTGTAATCCCAGCACTTTGGGAGGCCAAAGCGGAGGGATCACGAGGTCAGGAGATCAAGACATCCTGGCTAACTCAGTGAAACCCCATCTCTACTAAAAATACAAAAAATTAGCCGGGCGTGGTGGGGGGCGCCTATAGTCCCAGCTACTCAGGAGGCTGAGGCAGGAGGATCGCTTGAACATGGGAAGCGGAGCTTGCAGTGAGCGGAGATCGCGCCACTGCCCTCCAGCCTGGGCGACAGAGTGAGACTCTGTTTAAAAAAAAAAAAAAAAAAAAAAAGAAAGAAATAATTATTTAGTTTTACTTCATACCCCTCAACTGCACTTTTACAGCCAACAGATGCAGAACCCTCCATGGGTCCTTGCTTGGAAGCAGTACATCCTGTGGAGGAAGATGCTGAGGTAGCCATCTATAGTTGCTGAAAAGAAGTTTATTGCTATTTTCTTATTTTATTATACAAAACTAGATTTGCTTAAAACATTTCCCAGTCTCTTTAAAGGAATGCTAGTTAGTGGGAGGCTACAGCTGGTAAATTACCCTCAGTAGTGGTTTCAAGTAGTCCATAACTATAAAAATCGTTACGGCCAGGGTATGTCGGAACAGAACACTCCCCACTGGGGTCCTCAGCCTTGGATGTCAGCTTGGCCCCCCAAGGGGTCCCTACACCTGGAAGCTGATTCCACTCATCAGTCTCGAGCTGGGCGCATGTGGAATTGATGTGGAGTTGCAGCTGAGTGGCTGGTGGGGTCAGCCTGGCCTCCTAGTGTGGAGCATGGGCACAAGCCTCACTGCGTGGTCACCCTAGGGCATATGCTGCGGGCTGTTGTGGCATTCCTGTGGCCAGCCCAGAGGCAAGCAGGGGCTGTCTGGGGTTCACCATGTGCACCATCACCTGGGCTTGGGGTGAGCTGGAGGAGCCACTGAGACTCAGAGCTCTGGGGATCCCAGGGTCCTTGTCCACGCTGCGGGTCACACTGGCCAGCTTGCTGGTGCTCTCACCATGGTCTCTGTGGAGAGAGGAGGCATGAGTTGGCAAAAGAGTGTGGATAGGGTTTAACCCCTAACTCCATACCTTCCCAGGTACCCAGGCCCTGCGGTGGGCCTGAGACAACTGCTGCCCTGAGCACTGGGGAACCCGTTTCCTCCTGCCAGGAGCTGCCCTGCACCCTAAGGTGCACAGAGGTCACTCCATCTCCCTGCTGGGCCCTGTTGGCAAGTGGGTCCTTCATCTACACAACCAGGGCGTGGCCCAGGAGTCAGATACTTGCCCCCCTAAGGTGTGGGGACTTCCTGGGGCTCATTCAGAGTGTGCAGAAACCACCAGGAACCCAGCTATCTGGCCAGGGCCTGGGATGTCCCAGGCAGAGAAGGGACGCTGGGGAGCAGGAGGTCAAGGGGAGGACATCTTCCCTCCTGCCAGGCCTGCCTCTTTGGTGGCCAGGAGCTGGATCACCCACCTGCTCCACCCTCAGTACTTTTGTGGCTCTCCACTACCCCAGATACAAACCAAGCCATTCCCCAGGCTGACCAGACCCTGGCCCTGCCCCATCTCCAGCCTCCACACACACTGGCCTCTGCTCCATGTGGGCTGCCTGGCGGCTCCCACCTCCAGCCCTTTGCGTGTCCTCTCCTCCCCTCAGAGGCTGTCTCTCTCCCCTCCCAAAGCAGGCTTTCTTAGTCCTTTCACTTCCAGCATCACCTCTTCCAGGAAGCCTTCCTGGATCACGGCTCCCACCCACAACTAATTCTCAGAAAAACTCTAGTAAGTAGTAGGAATTAAGAAATGATCTGCTTATGCAATGAGTAAGTGAAAGCATCAATAACTGGTGGAGACGAAAGGCAGCTTCGGGGAGGCAGGAACCAGACTGACTTCACTCAGCCTCACTTACTGGTTGTGTGGGAGTTTACACAAGTTTCTTAACCTGCCTGGTTCTTCACCTGGAAAATGGGATAAAAGTAGTACCCACCCCTAGGTGAAAAGAGTTAATATTTGGAAGAGTTCACAACAGTGCCTGGCACATTGCAAGTGCTGAGAAGTAGTTATGAAATAAAAACAAGGTCAAGAGGCAAATCTCACCTTGCTAAAGGCAATTTATCACCTATGGAGGCAGCCTGGGCCCTGCCTGAGGGGTGGGCAGCCCCAGCACAGGCATATCCCGAGGATCCTGCCTGGGAGCCTGGGACCCAGGGCTGGGGACTCAGGGAACTCTGCCTCCTTCAGCTTTGTAGCCCTGGGCAGGACCCACCTTCTCTGAGTCCCCACGAAGCTGGGCTGAGTGCTCGAGGTCCCCATGTGTGAGAGAGCTCCAGGAAGGGGCTCTGCCCTAAGGGTCCCCCTCCCAATCCCCCTCAGCCTCACCACCACTTCCTGCCTCCTGAGCTGACTACAAGAGTGGCCCCCAAGCCGGCCTCCTCCAGCCTCTCACGGCCCTGTCAGGGTGCCTCCCTCCTGCCCTGGCTCTCTCACTCCCTGGGGGAGGTGAACACAGCTCTGTACACAGATCTATGGCCACTCTTGGACGGGATGCACACGTCCGACCACACACTGCGCAAGTTCCCGCAGTGTAAGAGGCGGTGTCTGTGGCGCTGGGACCAGGCAGAAGTGTGGCCCGAAACAGCACCCCTGGGAGCTCCTTGGCGTCATGCTCTGGCCAGCAAAGCCCCTGCGGCAGCGGCAGCAGCTGTAGCTGCCATCATCCTGGACATCATGTTGCCTTGAGAGACAATTGTTCCTTCCCCCATTCCATGGGCACTTTCCCAGTTATGACACAGGACGATCTGGTCCCAGTGCTGTAATGGGGAGCGGGGATCACAGGCGGGGCAATGGAGGAGCTCTGAAAGTGGCTTTGGATATCTCACTACCCAAAAGGAAAGGCATTAGCCACCATAGCCCCAACAAAACTAAAATAAAAAGGAAAGGGGGCCAGGCACGGTGGCTCACGCCTGTAATCCCAGCACTTTGGGAGGCCGAGGTGGGCGGATCACGAGGTCAGGAGATCAAGACCATCCTGGCTAACACAGTGAAACCCCATCTTTACTAAAAATACAAAAAATTAGCTGGGCATGGTGGCGGGCACCTGTGGTCCCAGCTACTCAGGAGGCTGAGGCAAGAGAATGGCATGAACCCGGGAGGAGGAGCTTGCAATGAGCCAAGATTGCGCCACTGCACTCCAGCCTGGGCGACAGAGCGAGACTCCGCCTCAAAAAAAAAAAAAAAAAAGGAAAGAGGCCTAATAAATGTACAGCCAACTGATGGGTCATGTGCCCTCCCACAACACATGGAGCAAAACATTAGGAGGAAACAGAAAATGATTCATGCCAGCAACGGCACTGGTGAGCCAAGGCTGGAGAAAACATTCTTCCTTGACATTCATCAAAGAAATGCTGACGGAAACTACCCACACAACTTGTAGCTACTGTAAGAAACAAATGATAAACAAATGATCAGCACTCAGTGATGATGCAGTTACCAGAAAAATATGGCCACACTCACTGTACCAGAGTTCCCAGGGAAAGAATGTGGTCATAAAATATTTAGACTGTTGGGCCTAAACAATCGATTCCTAGGATCACCCCCAAGAGCTGTGGTCTTGAAAAAGAAAAACAGCACTAAGCAAAAAGACACTGAGCACTCAATAGGGGAGGGTCTAGCAGATGTTGGAAGCTTTGGAATAATAGGCTGCTGTAAGGAATGATAGCCTGGAGGCCTCAGACCACCATGGTGACCTGGAACGTGTTGCTAAGTGCAGAAGTATCAATGGCAGCATTTCAGCTACATCTTAATAGACACCTGAAGTGCCAGGAAAGGAGATAGGTGAATTCCTTCCCTGCAGGTGTTGGCCAGACCCAGCACGGTGTGTGCAACCCAGGGCCACACAGATCACCACTTCCTGTGCCTCAGTTTCCCCATCTGCATAAGGTCGTAAGAGTGGCAACAACAGTAACAGCCAGTATTCACTGAGCTCTCACCCTGGGCCTGGTGAGAGAGGCACACACCTGGACTCAGGTAACCTCAACAACTTGAAAGGTGAGCGCTACTGCAATCCTCACTTTACAGGTGAGGAAACCGAGGCATGGAGCTGTTACAGTCATACAGTGAGGCCACAAGGGCTGGGACCAAGTGCACTGCAGCCTCGAAAGACTCCAGCGGGAGGGCCTGAAGGAAGGGAACACAAGCTCAATGATGCCCGCCCAGACCCTGGTGTCTAAGCGCCGTTCTCCACCCAGAGAAACAGGGCTCCCAGAGCAGTGGCCAACCGCAGAGATGGGCACAGAAAGCACAAGATGGGCCTGGAACATCTTGTGCAAGGCAGGAAGCACTCACAGACTGATGGGGATGGATCAGAAGGACACAGGCCATGGCTTGGCAGAGCTCCTACTGCCAAGAACTGGAGCCCACAAAAAGTGTGCCTGAAAATAATGCGGTGGAAGGGGCATGAATGAGGTTGTCTGGCTTAGCTGGTGACCATGAGAATGGGAAGCAGGGACAGGAGATCCGTGACAATATTCTACTTTTGTGTATTTGTGAACTTTTCCTAAAATAAAAGTTTCAGAAAAGAATATTCATGAGTTCATGTGATGCTAAAACAACAAAACAAAATCAAAAGAAAGAAAGGAAAGAAAAAAACAGCTCATCCTCATCCCTAATAGAAGGAATGTCAGAAGTGCAACAGAATTAACAAAGTCACCATTCTGTAATGCCCAAGGCAAGAGCGGATCTGGCAGGATCAGCCTTGCACGCTGAGACCACGAGTCAGAGGCTGCTGAGACAGCGGAGGGACGCTTGCAGAGTCCCTGCCTCAGGCTCTGACAGTGGAGGGACCTGGGGGGCTTCACCTCAGCCAAGAGACCCCATTCCATGTGGCCCATGGGAGAAGCCTGGCCCGTGTCTGATCTGCACACCCAGCCCTGCACCAGAAATGCAGAGCCGGGCCTGGTCACACAGAAACACCAGACAGATGCAGACAGGAGCCTCTGCATGCCACCACTGGCCTGGAGCTCTCAGAAGACTATGCCATGAAAAACTGAAGGCCCATACCAGTTTAAGGAGCCCAGAGACCTGGTGGCTGAGCACTGTGTGTGATTATGGATGTTCTCCACTCGACAGGCCACGTGCAATCAATATTAGATTTCTGTTGGTTTTTTTTTTTTTTTGAGACGGAGTCTCGCTCTGTCACCCAGGCTGGAGTGCAGTGGTGCAACCTTGGCTCACTGCAGCCTCCGCCTCCTGGGTTCAAGTGATTCTCCTGTCTCTCCCTCCCAAGTAGCTGGGATTAAAGGCACACGCCACCACACCCAGGTAATGTTTGTGTTTTTAGTAGAGACGGGATTTCACCATGTTGGCCTCGAACTCCTGACCTCAGGTGATCCTCCCACCTCAGCCTCCCAAACTGCTGGGATTACAGGTGTGAGCCACCATGCCTGGCCAATTAGTATTAGATTTCTGGACTCAGAAAAAGAATGTCCTCATATTGGTTCAGGGCAAAAATATGTATGTGTGTATTAAGAGAGAGAAAGGAGAGGGAGAGAGCACAGGAGGGAGAGCAAGTGACTGCAGGTCAGTGCAGAGCCCTGCTGGGTGTGGGTGGAGGGAACACAGGTGTGTAGAAGCTTCAGCTTCCCTGGAGGGTGGACCCTCCAGATGAAAACACTGCTGGGGGCAGTTCTGAGTCCTAGAATGTCACAGTCAGGACAGCGTGCTACAAGGACCACCAGCCTCTTGTTTTAGAGATGGGAGTTAAGGTTCTGGGTGGGCCGGGCATGTGGGAGCAGCAGGCTCTCAGCGTGTGGGAGCAGCAGGCGGCCCGGGGCCTGACCAAGCTGGACTTCTTGTCCCCCAGCATGTCCCCCACCCAGACCCCGGCTCACGTGGTGAAGCTGTGGTTGTCGTGCGCCTGGCTGGGCCCGCTCACGGGTTTGTTGATGTGCTTGAGGCCAAGATATGCGGCCTGCACCGTCTCCAAGTCCTCATCTTTCAGCTGGGACCACAGCTGGGCTGACCTGGAGGAGAGTTTGGGAGGAAGGACTCTGAGCATGCAGGTGTGTCCCTGACAGTGGTGGAAACAGGCTCCATGTAGGCCCAGGGCACCGTCTGCAGGACCAGCGCAGGCTGGCAAACCTCTCAAAGAGCTGGGCAGTGGATGCTTTTGGTGCGGTGAGACACATGATTTCTCCCACAGCTAAACTCTGCCATTGCAGCCCAAAAGTAGCCACACACCAGTAGACGATGAACATGGCTGTGTTCCAATAAAACTTTACTTACAAACACAGGTGGTGGAAAGTTCTAGGGCTGGACAGTGCTAATGGCTGCACTACCTCGTGAACACACTTAATGCCACTGAACTGTAGACGTTAAAAAGGTAAGTTTTGGGCCGGGCGCGGTGGCTCACGCCTGTAATCCCAGCACTTTGGGAGGCAGATCACTGGGCAGATCACCGGAGGTCAGGAGTTCGAGACCAGCCTGGCCAACATGGTGAAACCCCATCTCCGCTAAAAATACAAAAAATTAGCTGAGTGTGGTGGTGCATACCTATAATCCCAGCTTCTAGGAAGGCTGAGGCAGGAAAATTGCTTGAACCCAGGAGGCGGAGGTTGCAGTGAGCTGAGATCGCGCTACTGTACTCTGTCGCCTGGGCGACAGAGCAAGACTCTGTCTCAAAAAATAAATAAATAAAACGATACCCCGTGAACCCATAGCCTGGCCTAAGAGCAGGGCCTCGGGGGCCCACATGCCCCCCAGCTGTGATGCTGCCCCTGGCTGCTGTGTGGGCGGGAGCAGCACTCGGTGAGACGCAGGCCCAGAGCAGCAGTGGTAGGAACGGGTGCCCTGAGGGCAGTGCCGGGGTTCCCATGAAATACTCTGCTCTTTCCTCCTCCCATGGTGCCAAGAGGCACCTCCCGGGAGGACCCTGAGATCATGAGGCCACTGTACCTGTTGGAGTGCCGCTGCTCACTCTTCTTCACGCACTTGAGGAGGCAGCAGGTGAGGAAGGCCATGGACATGAGCAGGATGATGGCACAGCTCACAATGGAGGCGATCACGGCCACCTTGAAGCCAAAGGTCTCGTGTGGTGGCACCACTGTGTGGGAGACAACCACCAGCTCCTGGGCGAAGTTTGCCCAGATCTGCCTGGCCCAGGGGTTGGGGGTCTCAGGTGGTAGGGGTAGGGCCTGGGTGTGGACAGGGCCTGGGCAGCCCTCAGTGAGCCCTGTTGCATGGTAAGGGGGCAGTGAGGTGCTGGGGGCTGAGGCAAAGATCTGTGCAAACTATATTTGGAGGTTGGACTATCAGAGAAGACTCTCCCCAAGAAGCAGGTATTTGAGCAGGGTGGGTAGGAGTATGCAGAGTGGCTATTTGAAGGGGTTATTTAAGCAGGGTTTTGCAGGGTATGTAGGAGTATGCAGAGTGGCTAATTGAAGGGGGTATTTGAGCAGGGTTTTGTAGGGTATGTAGAAGTCTGCAGAGTGGCCAATTACAGAAGTTCTGGCAGGGAGTTCAGAGTGATGGCCTCCCTGGCTCCTACCCACTGGAGTCCTGCCTGAGGAATGAAGGAAGGGCGGGCCACAGAGAGGAGGTGACAATAGACAGTGCTGAGGAGGCCTTGCCCAGCCCATGGTCTGGGTTTTCACAATGCCCCAAGGTGGCAACATTCTTCAGGGAGCCTACATGCCTTCTCAGGTCACTTTCCAGGAAGGCCCAAAATACTATGTATCTGCTGTGTGACCTCAGCTATGCTCCAGAAACTAGTTCCATCAGATTCTACTGGATGTTCTGGCTAAGAAAGGCCTCAGAATCCTAATTTGAGCAACACCGTTTTCTCCCCCACATAGGGAACATGGCCCTGTGCCCTGGTCCCCATTTCCCATGCTCCCTAGTGGATCCTGGCCACCCAGAATGGAGACTACATTTCCCAGTGGTCACAGGACCATGTTCTGGCCAGTGGAGGATAAGAAGTGATGTGGGGCAACTTCTAAGAACCTTCCCTGAGACACTGGGGCCTGCCCTTTGGCCCCAGGGCCCCTCACCCCATAACAGCTGCCTGGAACACAGCTGCTGCCACCTTGAATCATGAGGCTGAGGCCATGCCCAGCAGAGCCATGCCGGGGAAGGGGCCTGGCTCCCACTGCCATGGAGCCCATACAGATCTGCCTGCCCACCCTGAAGGTTGAGCTCCATCATAGTTAATCCTAGTATTTTGGGTTTTCTGCCTCTCAGAATCTAATCCTAAGACTTGCATCCTCAGAGAATCACCTAGCACGTGAACATTTTAAAGACTCTGAGAAGTCCTGCAGCATAAAAACCCAGAATCTGCCAAACTATTTTGACTCTGAGCCCTTTTTACACACAAAACACATGAACATAACACACATAGCTTCATTTTGGAAATGTCATGCTGGGCACTGAAAAGGGACTATCCTGTGGACCTTTCAACACCTGTACAAGAAATACAACCAGAAAACCATCTCCTCCCACAGACTGGGAGCTCCAGGGCCAGGCACCTCATGACCTTCCATGTTGCCAGTACTTCATATTCCTGATACGTGAAATATCCTATTGAAGTTGGCCATGTGTACGTGTACATGAATGAATGAATGAACAAACATAGTTTCCTGCTTAACAGATGAAAACATGCTGGCTCAGAGAGCATGCACAGCCTCTTGGCAGTGAGGGGCTAAGTCAGTAGCAGAGCCAGGATTGGAGGCCCGCTACTAGGCTTCGGGTCTGCGCTGCCAACATGGCACTGGGAGGGCTGAGGGCCTACAGTCGGCTGCTGACATGCAAGCAAGCTGTCCGTGTTGGGAATGGGACCCTACACACTGGCCTAGCTGCTTGTGAGTAGACACCCACGCCATCCCCACCCACACCATCCCCATGACAGGATTTGGGGCCATCCCCCACCCCCAGAGCCACTGAGCTGAGAGAGGGGTCCTTACGTTTGCACACTGGGGACCCTGAAGACCACTCAGCGATGCTTCCCTTCCAGGTGCAGGTGAGGAGCCCAGACCCCACCATCTGGTGGTTGGAGGGGCAGCGGAACATGAGCACGGTCCCCACGGAAGCACCATCGCCACGAAGGACTTGGAAGGTTGCTTGCAGGGGTAGCCGCAGCTTAGCACAGGTGCCTGGGGAGAGAGGCAGGTGTGAGGCATGGGGGGGGGGTGGGCACGCAGGGCAGGGCTGGGCAGGACCCTGGAGGGAGGAGCTGGCACAGCATTGGGGAGCACAGGGGTGGGGTGCAGCTCCAAAGGCCATTGGATGCTCTAGAGGTCACATGGGGTCATCCAGACCCGGGGACAACGCAGAGCTGGATCCCTCCATGAAGTACACTCTAGATGCTGAGGATTGGAGCATTAAAAAAACAAACAAGTGTTAGAAGACAATAAAAGCAAATATACCTTCCCTGAGACACTGAGGCATGGCCTTTGATTACGACCTAAACACAGCTCCAAAGGCAGAAATCGGAACAAAAAAAAAAAAAAAGAGGGACAGAGAAAGATCAACAGATTTGACTGCATACAAAGCAGAAAGCAAAAGCTTCTGAGACTCTCTAATAATGGAAAACAACCAACTCCGGTGAAAAATTCGGGAAAGGATATTTGGAAAGCATAGGTTAAAGGTTGGTTCGATAGTCTTAATCTATGAAGAGGTCTTACACATCAATGAAAACTGAATATTCAGTTTTTAAAAAAAACCAACAAGTTCTAGTGTGTGAACAAGCAATTCGCAAGGACACCAATGGCCCACAGTCGTGAAAAATGCAGACCCACAGGCAATTGAGGAAATGTTGATTCAAGGGAGAGCTCATTTTTCCTGCATCGGTGAGGTAAAGGCAAAAAGAAAACAATGTGCAAGTTGGCAGGGCCTGGGAAGCCCTGTACCCAGGCTGGGGTACAGATCCAACCTTGCTGCAGAGCATTTGGTAAATGCAATAAGCACCCTATGTTGCATATGCACCTTTAGCCACAGGAAATAAGAATCTGCTGGCCAGGCATGGTGGCTCATGCTTGTAATCCCAGCACTCTGGGAGGCCGAGGCGGGTGGATCATGAGGTTGGGGTATTGAGACCATCCTGGCCAACATGGTGAAACCCCGTCTCTACTAAAAATACAAAAATTAGCTGGGCATGGTGGCATGTGCCTGTAATTCCAGCTACTCGGGAGGCTGAGGCAGGAGAATCGATTGAACCAGGGAGTTGGAGGTTGCAGTGAGCCAAGATCACTGCACTCCAGCCTGGCGACAGAGCGAGACTCCATGTCAAAAAAAAAAAAAAAAAAAAAATCTGCTGCCAAGATTTCTCTATGGGGAAGCCCACCTCAGAACCACACATAATAGTGAAAGGCTGAAACAACCCATGTCTCCAGCAGGAGGGAATGATTCCCTCACCTGGGTCCATCCAGACATTAAAATACCAGAGAGCACTTAGGGTGATGTTCTTTCTTTTTTTTTTTTTTTGAGTCAGAGTCTCACCCTGTCACCCAGGCTGGAGTGTGCAATGGCGTCATCTCAGCTCACAGCAACCTCCGCCTCCTGGGTTCAAGCAATTCTCCTGCCTCACCCTCCCGAGTAGCTGGGATTACAGGCGTGCGCGACCACGCCTGGCTAATTTTTTGTATTTTTAGTAGAGACGGGGTTTCACCATGTTGGCCATGATGACCTTGTGATCCGCCCGCCTTGGCCTCCCAAAGTGCTGGGATTATAGATGTGAGCCACCATGCCTGGCCAGTGATGTCCTTAAATAAGAACACAGAGATGCTCTGGATGCAACAGCAGTCGAGAATTTTTATAAAATTATAACGACAACAGCTGGGACTGAGAAGATTACTGTGGCTGGATGCCGTTGCACCTGCCTTACATGTGCCATCATCTATCAGCACAGCAGCCTACCCAGGAAGAACCATCATTATCCCCATCGACAGAGAAGCAAACTGGGCAGAGGGTCTTACGACACTTTTTGCAGTCACACAGCTCTTATGATGCAGGGAAGACTTAGAACCAGACAAGGAGGCTCTGGTCTAACTTCACACACATTCATACACACACAGACACACACACGCAATGCACCTGAGTCGTCGTGCTATGCATGTATCAGCAGCTGGTTACTTTTCACAGCAGTGAAGTGTTCCATTGTGCAGATGGGCCTCAGTGTGTGTCCCTGTTCTCTGCATCTGAGTTGTCTCTGGGGTTCAAGGACGTTCAGTGAAACTGCTAAGGACATCCCCAAGCAGGTCTCCTGGTGTCCAAATGCAAGAGGCTCTTTCTCCTGCTTATCTGGTATTTCCTGATTTTTGGGCATTGACAGTGGACCGCTGGCACATCACAGGTAAAGAACAGGGACAGGCCGGGCTTGGTGGCTCATGCCTGTAATCCCAGCACTTTGGGAGGCTGAGGCGGGCGGATCACGAGGTCAGGAGATGGAGACCATCCTGGCTGACACGGTGAAACCCCATCTCTACTAAAAATAGCAAAATAATTAGCCGGGTGTAGTGGTGGGCGCCTGTAGTCCCAGCTACTCGGGAGGCTGAGGCAGGAGAATGGCGTGAACCCGGGAGGCGGAGCTTGCAGTGAGCCGAGATCGCACCACTGCACTCCAGCCTGTGAGACAGAGCGAGACTGCGCCTCAAAAAAAAAAAAAGAACAGGGACAGCAAGCTGTGCTGATGCATGGTGTGTGCAGAGGCAGAGACTGACCGGAGGCAGCAGTGGTGAAGGGCCACCTGAGCATCTCTGTGCCTGTCTCCCTCTGCACAGGCAGGGACTGACACCCAGAGATGGGGGTGATGGCGGGGACAAAAACTGGGGCATGCAGAGTCTGAGGGACCCCATTATTCCACACTGACCTGCTACGACCTTCCTCTGTCCTCTGTGTGCTGCATCTCCAGCCAGGACCATGCCCTGGGTGCCAGGAATGGAAGTCCTACTGCTCACCGAGTCTGAGGTGAGACCTAGCCAAGCTTCTGAGCTCCCCAAACCTGCCCACCATGTGGCTTCTCCTCTTATAACTTTAATTTAAATCAGCAGTCCCTCCATCCTTCAGTTGCTTGGGCCCCAAACCTTGAAACCTACTTTCTCAATCCACAACCAATTGGCCAGCAAACTCTGTGGACTCTAATTTTAAAATGTTTACCAAAGACATCTGCGGTAGGCTGCATACCATCCCCCAGATTTATTCACATCCGCCCAGGAGCAGTCATGTGGGCTGGCTGTGTGCCCAGGCAAGGTCTTTATCTGCGAGACGTATCACTCCATTTCTTACCCCACATCTAAATTCACAAGCCCATCTGGGGGGAAACCGAGGCTCAGAGAGGTCACACCACCCTTTGCCCCAGCCATATGTGCCACGGCTATTAATGGGCATCAGCAGAGCTGGGCTTCAGGCCAGGCCCCGAAGTCTGGTCTGGGATCTGGCAGAAGTGGAGGCTACCAGAGGCTCCGTGCCATGGTAGTGACAGTGAAGGATGGCATTTGGCTGCAGCTGGCCAGGTCACATTGACCCACTCCCCAGCAGCACCCAGTGGTCTCCCTGCCCCTGGCCTCTGCGTGACCAAGGACCCCAGGGCCTTAACAAGCTGAGATGCTGAGGGGGAGAGTGCGGAGGCAGGGGTGGCCCTCAGGAGGGGCTGAGGCAGACATGCCCCACCGCTTTGGGAGGGTCAGGCTACACTGCTTCTGCCCTGAGGATACTTGCTAGCAAGGGAGGAAGAAGTGTGGGAGGGGCTTATGGTTTGTGTACTTTTCTGGGAGGGATGGGGAAGGGACTGATCTAACATAAACAACACTGGGGGCCTAATGGGTGCTGTACTGCGTTATAGCCCTATGAGGAGGGTGGTCTACCCCCACCTTACAGATGGGGAAACTGAGGCACAGCAAAGCTCAGTGGCATGTCCAAGGTCACTCAGCAGGAAGGTGGTAGGGATGGAACTGGGACCCAGCACACTGTTTCGGGAGCCCCACCTGATGGCCAAGCCCAGTGGGTAGAATCTGCCCCATCTCACCGCATCCTGGGCGGTTTCAACTCTAGTTTCCACCCCTGGCTGCCGTTGCCTCTAGTATCCCTTCTCCCCATCCCAGAGTTGCAGCTGGAAATGTGATCACCACTGAAAACTACATTTCCCAACCTGCCCTCCAGGGAGCAGTCAAGTGACTGAACCTGGCCAATGAGGTGTGAGCATAGATGCTGTGCCACTTCTGCACTGGGGAGTGTGATGGTTAATATTGAGTGTCAACTTGATTGAATTGAAGGATGCAATGTATTGTCCCTGGGTGTGTCTGTGAGGGTGTTGCCAAAGGAGATTAACATTTGAGTCGGTGGACTGGGAGAAGCAGACCCACCCTTAACCTGGTGGGCACCATCTAATCAGCTGCCAGTGAGGCTAGAATAAAAGCAGGCAGAGGAACATGGAAGGACTAGACTGGCTGAATCTTCTGGCCTTCATCTTTCTCCCATGCTGGATGCTTTCTGCCTTTGAACATCAGACTCCAAGTTCTTCAGCTTTTGGATTCTTGGACTTACACCAGTGGCTTGCCAAGGGCTGTCGGGCCTTCAGCCACAGACTGAAGGTTGCACTGTCTTCCCTACTTTTGAGGTTTTAGGACTCGGACTGGCTTCCTTGCTTCTCACCTTGCAGACAGCCTATTGTGGGACTTCACCTCGTTATCGTGTGAGTCAATACTCCTTAATTAAACTCCCCTTTATATATACATCTATCCTATTAGTCCTGTCCCTCTAGAGAACCCTGACTAATACAGGGAGCAAAGATGGTAGACGTGTGAAAGGGCAGACCAACCTCTCGGATCCTAAGAAGAGACAGAAATAAACTCCAGCTGGAGTTAGGCCACTGTTTTTTTGTGGATTTGTTAAGTGGACTGGTTCAAATCTGATACAAAGCTTCAGCAACATGTCTCAGCCCAGTGCCCTATTTAGCGCTTGGGATTCTGCCTGGCCCACTTGGGGCCCCAAGGTGACAATAACAAAAGTCGGAGTATCAGCAACAATAATAATAGAAGGAAGAATAATGCTCAGGCTCTACTCTGCTGAGCACTTCAGCAGCTGTTGGGTGACAGTACAGAAACGAACACACGGGTTCCAGCCCGTGGGGCTCCTAGTCCACCTCCACCACACACATTTCGGGGCCCAGGCAAGGGAGCCTTCCCCGGCCTCAAAGTCAGCACAGCTGTTGTACCCACCTTGGACTGGGGTGCGGAGGAAATGAGGTGTAATGCCAAGGCATCTGGAAGGTGGTTGTGCCTGGTACACACGAGGACAGGAACCATGGTGTCCTTGGAAGAACTGTCTCCCCCATTCTGCAGCCCCAGAAACCATGGCTCAGGGACACTGAGGTCACATAGCCAGTTTGTAGTTCTGCCAGGGTCAACCGCAGCCACCTGGCTCTTCATCCCCAGGCTGCCCCCATCCTTTCTGCCCCTTCAGTATCTGGGGAAGGCCAGCCTCTGGCCTGGGCAGGACCATTCTGACTGCTCCCTGTCTATGGATCCTCAGCATTCGCACAGCTACTAACAATAACAATGCATGTATGGATGGAATATTCTGTTCAAGAGCACCCTGCATTCCTTATCTGTATTATTACAGATAAGGCTCAGAGAGGTGGACTCACCTGCCCAAATGCCCACTGACAGCAGGGAGGGAGCCACACTAGATGCGGTGTCTAAGATTCTTATATTTGTAACATATATGTAATAGGAGATTTGTATCTTCTCTACATAAACAGCACTTATATATTAATAAGCCAATGACAAAAATCACAACAAAATGGGTAAGTTAGAAAAGAAAAACAAATGGCTTGGCCAGGCACAGTGGCTCATGCCTGTAATCCCAGCACTTTGGGAGGCTGAGGCAGGTGGATCACTTGAGGTCAGGAGTTCAAGACCAGCCTGGCCAATATGGTGAAACCCCATCTTTACTAAAATCAAAAATTAACTGGGTGTGGGTGGCACATGCCTGTAATCCCAGCTACTTGGGAGGCTGAGGCAGGAGAATCGCCTGATCCCAGGAAGCAGAAGTTGCAGTGAGCCAAAATTGTACCACAGCACTCCAGCCTGGGCAACAAAGTGAGACTCCATCTCAATAAAAAAGAAAAAAAAAGGGGGAAGTAAAACAATCTCCATTAGATGACATGATTTTGTATATATGTAGAAAAGCCTCAGAAATCCACTAAAAGCTATTATAAATAGAAATGAGTTCAGCAAGGTTGTAGAATACCAGGTCAACATACAGAAGTCAGTTGTATTTCTGTACAGTAGCAGTGAGTAAATTGAAAATTAAGAAAAACATTTTATACAATAGCATCAAAAAGAATAAATTAGTTATAAATTTAATAACAGAAGTACAAAACATATACTCTGAAAACTACAAAACTTTGTTGAAAGAAATCAAAGACCTAAATAAATGGGAAAACATCCCATGCTCATGGATCAGAAGACTTAATATTGTTACGATGGCAACATATTATGGTAGTCCCTCCTTATCCTTGTTTTCACTTTCCATGGTTTCAGTTACTGGTGGTTCCACAATCAGAAAGTAGTACCTGACAACAGTTGTGCTTTGGGGCCATTATTAAGTAATATGAGAGTTGCCTGAACACAGGCACTGCAGTATCAGGGGATCTGATAATCCAGAGGGCTACTAAGTGACTGACAGCAATCCCAGGCGGGGTGGAGTGGGATGGGTGAGATTTCATCACAATACTCAAGAGTGGCTCACAGTGTAAAACTTACAAATTATTTCTGGAATTTCCCATTCCATCATAAGGCCTATGTTTTTCATCTCACTTCATCTCATCATGTAGGCATTTTATCATCTCACATCATCGCAAGAAGGGTGAGTACCGTCTATTAAGATATTTAGAGAGAGAGAGACCACATTCACATTACTCTCATTATAATAGATTGTTATAATTGGTATAACTTATTACTAGTTATCATTAATCTTTTACTGTGTTTAATTTATAAATTAAACTTATCATAGGTACATGTGCTTAGGAAAAAAACAACATATATAGTATCTGAAGTTTTAGGCATGCACTGAGGGGTCCTAGAATGTATCCCCCTTGGATACATTGTGTCTATGATATTCACTGTATCTACTATATTCATTGAATCTACTGTATTCATTAAATCTACTGTATTCCCCAAACTGATACACAGATTCAACAAAATCTCTATCAGAATCCAGCTGCTTTCTTTCCAGAAATCAACAAGCTGATCCTAAAGCTCATATGGAAATGTAAAAGACCTAGAACAGCCAAAACACTCTTGGAAAAGAACAAAGTTGGAGGGTTCACACTTGCCAATTTCAAAACTTATTATAAAGCTAGAGTAATCAAAACAGTGTGGTACTATCATAAGGACAGACATAAAGCCCAACAGAATAGAACTGAAAGTGCAGAAGTAAACCCTTACATTTATAGTCAAATGATTTTCAACAAGGGTACCAAGACAATTCAATGGGAAAGGAATAGTTTTTCAACAAATTGATGCTGGGACAACTGAAGCTGGACCCCCTAGCTCATACCATATACTAAAATTAACTTAACATGAATCAAAGACCTAAAAGTAAGAGCTAAAACTATGAAACTCTTAGAAGAAAACATAGGGGAAAATCTTTGTGAACTTAGGCAATGGTTTCTTAGATCTAACACCAAAGACAAACACCAAAAGAAAAATAAAAACAGGACTTCATCAAACTGAAAAATGTTTTTGCTTTAAAGGACATTCAATAAAATGAAAAGACAACTTACCAATAGGGAGAAAATACTTGCAAATCATGTATCTGATAAGAGGCATGTGTCTAGAACATATAAAGAATTATTACAACTCAATTATAATAAGACAACAAAATTTAAAAATGGCCAAAGGATCTGAACAGACATTTCTCTGAAAAAGATAAGTTAGCAGCCAATAAGCACAAGAAGATTCTCAAAATTATTAACCTTCAGGGAAATACAAATCAAAACCACAAAGAAGTCTGTCAAAAAGACAGGCAATACCAAGGGCTGGCTGGGCGCAGTGGCTCACGCCTGTAATCCCAAGACTGTGGGAGGCTGAGGTCAGTGGATCAGTTGAGGTTAGGAGTTTGAGACCACCCTGGCCAACAGGGTGAAACTGTATCTCTACTAAAAATACAAAAATTAGCCAGGCGTGGTGGTGGGCCCCTGTAATCCCAGCTACTTGGGAGGCCGAGGCAGGAGAATCACTTGAACTTGGGAGGCGGAGGTTGCAGTGAGCCAAGATCACGTTACTACACTCCAGCCTGGGACAGAGCAAGACTTCGTCTCAAAAAATAAATAAATAAATAAAAGACAATATGAAGCGTTAGGAAGAATGTGGAGAAACTGGCACCTCAGATGCTACTGGTTTGGGAACAAAATGGTGCAACAGCTTTGGAAAACTGTCTGGTGGTTTTTCAAACAGTTAAGCACAGAATTACCACATGATCCAGTAATTCCATGGCTAGGTAATCAGCCAAGAGAAATGAAAATACCTGTCTACACAAAAATGGGTACACAAATGTTCACAGCAGCATTATTTGTAATGGCCAGAAAGCTGAAACACCTAAATGTCTGTCAACCAATAAGTGAATAAACAAAATGTGGTTTATCCACACTACAGAGTACTATTAAATCATCAAAAGGCATGAAGTGCTGATCCATGTTACAATATGGATAAACCTTGAAAACACTGTGTTAAGTGAAAGAAGTCAGACACAAAAGGTCACATGTCGTATGATGACACTCATATGAAATGTCCAGAATAGGCAAATCCAGAGACAGAAAGCAGATTAGTGGCTGTCAGAAGCTGGGGGAAAGGGAAAACTGAGAGATGGCTGCTAAGGGGTATGGGATCTTCTTATGGGGTGATTAAAAATATTCTAAAATTGACTGGAGTGGCTAGGTATGGTGGCTCACACCTGTAATCCCAGCACTTTGGGAGGCCAAGGTGGTCAGATCACCTGAGGTCAGGAGTTCCAGACCAGCCTGGCCAAGACGTTGAAACCCCATCTCTACTAAAAATACAAAAATTAGCTGGGCGTGGTGGTGCACGCCTGTAATCCAGCTATTCAGGAGGCTGAGGCAGGGGAATTGCTTGAACCCGGGAGGTGGAGGTTGCAGTGAGCCAAGATTGTGCCACTGCACTCCAGCCAGGGCAACAGAGTGACTCCGTCTCAAAAAATAAAATAAAATAAAATAAAATAAATAAAAAAGTTGACTGGAGTGATGGTAGCACATATCTCTGAATGTACAAAAGCTACTGAGTTCTATGATTTAAATAGGTAAATTGTATGGTATGTGAATTATAGCCTGGTACAGCTGCTTAAAAAATCAGGGGGAAAATATGTCAATTAAAGAAACGCACATTTAAAACCGAAGATACTTGGCCGGGCGCGGTGGCTCACACCTGTAATCCCAGCACTTTGGGAGGCTGAAGCAGGCGGATCATGAGGTCAGGAGTTTGAGACCCAGGTGAAAACCTGTCTCTACTAAAAATACAAAAATTAGCTGGGCATGGTGGCGTGTGCCTTGTAGTCCCAGCTACTCAAGAGGCTGAGATAGAAGAATCCCTTGAACCTGGGAGATGGAGGTTGCAGTGAGCCGAGATCATGCCACTGCACTCCAACATGGGCGACAGAGGGAGACTCCATCTCCAAAAAAAGAAAAAGCAACTGAAGATAGTTTTTTTTGCTTCTTATCTCTGTCAGGGTTAAAAAGATCAGCCCTTCAGATTGGAGAGGCCGCAGGGGAGGGGTGCACAATTTCTAGGGGCGGTACACACAGTGGGGAGGGCCTGAGGAGCTGCCCTGCCCTTCCGGGGGATGGTGGGCAGGACTGAGATCAGCAGGAGGCAGAACCTCCCAGGGATGCTGGGCTGATGACAGCTGACACTGAGCATAACTGTGTGCCAGGTATGGCTCTAACCCCTGGCCTGGGCTATTTCCTATAACCCTGGGCTGACTCTCGCTGGCCTTGGGTCACCTAGCTCCCAGTGGCACAGCTAGGACTTGAATTCTGTCTCCAGGGTTGGGCTCTTCATCAACTACCATGCTCCATATCCACAGATATCAGTGCAGGAATGAGTGAATGAATGAATGCAAGAACAAATGAATGGAGGACTGGCAGCCTGACCTCACAGGCAAGAGTCGTGATCAGCACTCCCCAAGGGCCAGGGACCACTTTGCTTTTTCAGGATCTTGGGATCTGGATATGCACTGTCCTTCTGGCCAAGGAGGTGGCTATGGGATTCTGGAGCCCTGGCAGACACAGCAGGGCAGCCACGGGCTGGCCACGTGGCCCCTTCCCCAGGGCCGCCAGGCAGCCAACACTTCTCAGTCCTTAATTTAGAGCTGCGACTTCTGCATTCCTCTGTGGCTTCCCAGCCCACTGTGGCCCTTGCAGAGAGGAGGCCCCACCAGCCAGAGGTTTGGGAGTAGCCGTTGGCGGATGGGAGGGGAGGTTGGTGAGGGTGAGTATGTCCAGCACCCACAACAGCACCTGGTTGAGTGTCTGCCCAGTGAGAGGATGAATGGATGAACGTGAATTCATTATTTAAAAATAAAACTAGAACTTCATTAGAATAATGAGATGCCTGGAGGGGTGGACCAAGGGATGGAGACAGATGTGAGAAAGCAGGCACAGGGAAATAGGAAGGGTGGAATTGAGCTGGTGCGTGTCCAGGCATAAAATTCTTTCAACTCTGCTGCACGTTCAAAAGAAAAATGCTGGGGGAAGACCTTGAGCATCCCCACTGTTGACATGTAACTGATCCCCTGGGCACATCCCCTTCCCACCCACCGGGGTCCCAGGGAAGGGGTGGCCATACCACTCCACATCCAGGACCCAGACATTTAACCACTGCTGAGCCATCTGGGCACTGGGCTGATCCCTAGGACTTATTCTACCAAGACTGTGTGTCACTGCGGGAACACAGCTTTCTCTCAAACAAGACGGATGTGACCGCCAGGGCCTCCCATGTACCCGAGGCAGCCAGGCCCAGCTCTGGAGCCAGAAGACCTGGGTTTGAGGGTAGGCCCGGCCTTTCCAGAAGACCCTGGTCACTTCTCCACCCTGGGCCTGTGTCTCCACCTACAAATACCACAACAGGCAGGGTGGGGCGAGGACTTGATGAAATGATGATCATCCCAGCAAGGCCACCTCCACAGCTGACTTCCTCTAAGTGTGTTTTAGAAGAAGCAGCCCCTCCCCCTGCCCACCCGTGTGTTATGCTGAGCCAGGTGGGGAGCTCATGACTAGCCATGTCTGAGGTTGACCAGTCGGCTCTCACCTAGCCATGTCTGAGGTCGACCAAGGTCTTGTCTTGGTTCACACTTCATCTGTCAAAAGCCACATCCTGTGTTCTCAGCCACCAGGTTCTGCTATAGTGAGGGCTCTTGTCTCAGACAGCAACTGCAGGTGGTAGATTACATGTCACAGTGAAAGGCATCAACAGCAGGCAAGCATGGCCCCTTCCCAGCAACCCCAGAGCCTGTCCTGCCTGCATCATTGAGCCTCACAGACGTGGGGGATAAAGGGTGAAGTCGGCTGGGTGCAGTGGCTCATGCCTGTAATCCCAGCACTTTGGGAGGCCAAGGCGGGCAGATCACAAGGTCAGGAGATCAAGACCATCCTGGCCAACATGGTGAAACCCCATCTCTACTAAAAATACAAAAAGTAGCTGGGCGTGGCAGTGTCCGCCTGTAGTCTCAGCTACTTGGGAGGCTAGGCAGGAGAATCGCTTGAACCGGGAGGCAGAAGCTGCAGTGAGCCAAGATCACGCCACTGCACTCCAGCCTGGTTGACAGAGTGAGACTCTGTCTCAAAAAAAAAAAAAAAATGGTGAAGTCACCACCCACAACCAAAGAAAGGGGACCGGCCAGCAAGGTAACACAGACCTACAAGAAGTCTGGGATGCGCCGTCAAATTAAAAACTCAAACAAAAGTATAAAATGATTTGGAGTACAAGCCCAGTAAAATTGATGCCAGCCCCCTAACTGTCCATGAGCAGAGAAGGATGGTGCCTGGTGGGGCTGGGGGGCCTTAAATGCAGTCTTGGCATCAGACCCTGCATTTCTAGCCAGCTGACCAGGAGGGTCTCATGCCCAGGCCCTAATGTAAGTGCACTGCTGGAATGGCTTTCCTTTACAAGTCAAGCAGAGGGTCTGGGGGAAGTTAGCTGCAGGAGGGAGGGTAGGGTGAGTCCTTGCTCAAAGCTCACAGCCCTGACCTGCCTCCTCAGGGTGGCCAAGAGGTCCAACCTCCTTTAAGCCCTTAGGCAAGAGGGCACAGGGAGGCAAAGTCATGTTCCTGTGGCCTCTCCTGCTGCAGGGGCCAGAGAAAGAGAAGCCACTGACTGGCAATGCCCCCTCTTAGTCCCCAGTTGGGTGGGCAGGCTTCCTGGAGGGCTAAGCAGTAGGTTCCTGGGGTCTGATCCTGACAAGACCCTTCCCAGCAGCAGGTCCTGGACCTGAATTTCTCACCTGGCTTAGCCTCAACTGCCCTGTCTGCGAAACTGGTGACTTGCCTGCCTGGGGTCTGGGAGGAGCAGGACTGCACTGTGGAGATCTTGGAGCAGGATCTGGTGCACAGGATCACTCCCTAGGTCAGGGCTTGAGCAGCCCAGGACATGAGCCCTACTGGGGCCCTGCGCCTCAATCCCCAAGGTCCATGGAACCCAGGGAAACTTCAGCCCTTAGCTCTTGATCCCCAAGGTCTGCAGCATACAGGGCACCTTCAACCCTCCAGGCCCCAGTGGGGTCTCCTGTACTCCTTTCCTGAGCCTGGGAGGCCAGGAGACACTTTCTCTGGGCTGGCTCCATTTTCCAGATGAAGAAACTGAGGCCCACAAACCTGCCCAAGGCCCCTGGCTGCACAATGGCAGTGCCAAGGGTAGGAGGCTGGACTCCTGTCCCCTTGGGGTAGCCCTTTCCATAGGATTCACAGTGAACTCACAGCCAGGATGGGGTGGGCAGGCAGGCAGCACAGTGCCAGGAGCTATGGTCTACGAAGTCTCTACCTGCACCCAACTCCCAGGGACATTCCAAGAAATCACCAAGGCACGAGGATGGAGCTGGTGGATCACCCTTGTCTCTAACCACCGCACAGCCAAGTCCTGCTCACACAGAGATTCCCGGGCTCCCAGGGGACCCAGGGCCACCCCGTCACTGACCTCCTGAGCCCCTCCCCATGCCTGATGCATGACAGGCAGATCCCACCTGTCCCCTGTCCCCTCCCCTGCTTCAAATATTCATGAACTTCCAGCTGCCCACAGATAGCCCTCCTGTGCCTGACCCCTGCAGAGGACCCCACACCCTAGCTGTCTTTGAGGATGTCTGTTCCCTAAAGCTGGAGGCAGAGGCCTTGCCTCTCTAGATCTGTCCTGCCCTCCAGCCCCATCCTACCCGCCTGCTGTTCTCCAGCCCGTGGTTGTGGCTGCCCTTGGTCTGCCGGCCCAGTGCTGGGGCATTTCTCACCGGCACCCTTTAGATCCCTTTGCATGTAAATCTTAAAGGAGAGGGAAAAACAACAGAAAACGGATTTGATGCAAATAAGATACAAAATAAAAACACACGAGGCCCTGCCTGGCCTTCCCACGGCTCAGGGGCAGGTGGAGAGGACCAATGGGTACCTCAGGGTCACACCTGTGTGATGCCTGAGCGGCCCTCAGCCCACATGCCGCGCCTGCGCCTCTGCCAGGCCACCTACTGCAGCTGCGCTTCCTCCCTCCCAGGCCTTATGTACGGAGGGAGGCAGGCCTGACCGGGTGGGTTCTCATCCTCCCAGCCTGTGAGGCCAGCCGGGCGTCTGAGAACAATCCGTACTTGTTAATCTTTTATCTGGAACCTTGGACACCAGGTCGGCCCTTCTGTCCTCCGTCCTGGAATTCGCCACACAGCCCCTATACCCTGACGTCGCCTGCTGTGGGACCAAGTAACTATGTTCCCTTTTATGCTGGCTGAGGCTGTGGGAGAGAGTGACAGAGGCAGGCTGCTGAACCCAGTCTCACCTAGACTCGATCCCCACCTGCGAGTCCCTGTGTGACCTCAATCTGGGTCTCAGTTCCCCCAAATGTGACACAGGAACCTTCAGGAGGAATTTCTCGGAGTTTAAAGGGGGTGATTTGTGCACACAGAGGTGCTTTGAGAACAGGACCCCCAAGACCCTGGCAGTGGGGACAGGGCCTGGCTCCAACACTACATGTGGGTGTCCCACAGCCCTGGCTGTGTGTCTTCAGGTAAGTCACTTGTCCTCTTTGAGCCCATCTCCACATGGAGGGTGGGCACAGGCTTCAGAGCCACTGCAGCCTTCCATCTCCAGGCTGAGCAGCAGGGTGGCCTCAGGATGTGGAAAGCACACAATCGTCTAGAAAAGAGCTGGGCTAATTCCAAATGAGGAACGTGTACCCCCACATCCCTGGTGGAAAACCGAGGGTCCGGGAACCTATGCCTTCTACCAGCAGCTCTGTCGATGCCAATGGCTGGCAGGAGGCCATAGCCAGGCATCACGGGGCGTGTCTGCCTTGCTTTGATTTACACAGGCATTCACGGGGTCTCAGTTTCTCCTCTGTAAAACGTACACAGTCCAGTTCTGGGGCAGGAGCTCAGGGGTGAAGCCAAGAAGGCACCAGCAGAGCGTGCCTCCTGCTACCCCCTCTCCAGGGCCTTCCTCCAAGGCCCTTCCACGGATGCCAGGGGGGTTACCTACAGCCACTGGAACCCTGCTTTCCTGGACAATCTCCCAGATCACGGAGTGCTGGGGCTGACCTGGGAGCAGGGCCAGGGGCCAGTCATACAACAAACACGATAAACTCCTACTCTGAGCTGGTTTCCCCTGTGCCCTGCTCTTCTCCCAGGGCGCTCATGGGAGATGAGGGAAGACCACTTCCTGCCTCTCAGGAAGACGAGTCTGTCTGCACTACTGTGCTCTTCGTATCTACTCTAGGAAAACCAGTGGTAATGGCCCCATTTTAAAGATGGTAGGAAAAACACACACCCCCGTGCTATGTTTTTGGTTTTTGTTTTGTTTTGAGACAGAATCTCACTCTGTTGCCCAGGGTGGAGTGCAGTGAGGTGATCACAGCTCACTGTAGCCTCGAACTCTGGACTAAAGCAAACCTTCCACCTTTCAGCCTCCCGAATAGCTGGGACTATAGGCACATGCCACCATGCTCAGCTAATTTTTTTTTGCATTTTTTGTAGATATGGGGTCTCGCTATGTTACCCAGGTTGGTTTCGAGCTCCTGGACTCAAGCAATCCGCCCGCCTCAGCCTCCCAAAGTGTGGGATTGGAGGCAAGAGCCACCATTCCTGGCCAGTGGTGTTTTACTGTCAAATCCCCTCCAAAGGCTCCCAATCCCCCAGCCTCTAACTTCACAGCACATTTCACAGAGCAAGAAACTGAGGTCACATGGCAGGGGAGTGATGGAGTCCAGATGATGGCATCATCCCTGCACCAGAACAAGTACCCTCCCGGGGCTCCACTGGGCTTGTCCACAAGCTTGGGGGCAGGTATACATGGGGAAACTGAGGCACAGAGGTGCAGCGACTCACCCCAGGTCATGGGGGGGATCCTAACCCAAAACTCCAACAAGGAGACCAGTGCCTGGGAAGTGGTCATGGTGGTCAGAGGCAGAGCCAGGGCCAGGGGGGATGAACAAGAGCACAGGGTGCCAGACTAAGCTCCATTCCCAGCACAAATTCCAAGGCAAACAGCCTTTTGTACGCAAATATGCCAGAGCCTCCAGATACTCCCTGGCCTTGGGCTGACCTTGGGCAAGTCAAGGCTATCAAAAGGGCACTGGCACCCACTCCCCCAGGCTGCTGTGCCAGTATAAGGGGCTCCTCAGGCAGTACCAGGCCCTCGGCAGGCCTTGCTCAAACACAGGAGCAAAAGTGCTCATCACCCCAACACCAAATTAGGGACTCTGGACATTAGGCTGCTAGAGTCAAACTAAATAAACCAAATCCACCAGCGCCAGGAACAAGTCTCAGCGCCCACTTTGCTGAGCTGCGGACCTCTGCTTGGTGAATTAGCTCCCTGAGCCGCAGTTTCCCCATCTGTGAGAGGAAGCCATTCTCCTGCCACCTTCCTGCCAGTTCCCTGGGGCTGCAGGCTGACAGTGTGACCTGGTCCAGCCCACCCCACTCCAGGCCTCAGCTTCCTCCTGCGCAGAGCCTTAGCCCCGCAACGCCTGAGACGCCCAGGACCCTCAGGCCTAACGCTCGTGGGCAGTGGCCACGGAAGTAAGCTTTTGGGATATCTGAGACCCAGAGTTCCGGTTTGGTTCCGTTTCTAAAAGGGTTAGACTTTAAAATCATTCAAGGAGCAAGGCCAGCATTCGAACCCCGGAGCCTTGGGCACGGGAGCAGAAAGCTCTTTAAACACATTCTTGAATTCACACACTTAAAAGTAAAATAAAAAGCAGCCTCTCTTCTTTCCAAAGGCCTCTGAGCCTCCTCCGAGACAGCCGAGGGGATCCCAAGCCTGGCTACAGGGTGACCTCGGACAGCCACTCCCCTCTCGCAGGCTCAGTTTCTCCATCTGTAAAGTGGAGCTGCGGTGGTCACCAAGGAATCGTGAAGATGACACCTCCCTCAGGCGCAGAGAGGGCTCCCGGCTCCCCGCTCCCGCCCCCGCGCCGCCCGCCCGCCAGGTGAGGCCAGTTTCGACTTCCCCCGGAGGGGCGCGGAGGGGCCCGGAGTCTGCGGCGTGGAGAGGCTTGGCCGGCCGCGCTGTCCGCAGACGCCCGGGACCAAGGCGCGGCGGCCACTTGGGAACGGGCGCGCGGGCTGCTGCGTGCAGCCGTCTGGTTTCGAACTGCTCGCTGCCAGGCTTCGGCTCCGCTAGGGCGCCTGCTGGGCCGGCGGAGGGTCGAGGAGGTTCATCCTCGGGGCAGATCGTGGCTGTGGCCCCCACCCACGGCTGTGCGGCCCCGCGACCCCCTCCCCTCGGCTTTCCCGTCTGTGAAATGGGCACAGAGCCCCGCACGCGGCCATAGGCCCCAGCCCTCACCTGTGCGGTTCCCTGGGGCAGGCGTGGTGACCCCGGCCCGCCCCCGGGGCCTCGCCTTGCCACGGAGGGTGGCGGCCGCCCCGCGCATCCTGCGCGCTCCGACGCGCTTGGCGGGGTCTGCCAGGGCAGTGAGCCCGGCTTGTGGGGGCGGGGCCTGGGCCTGGGTGAGGGGCGGGATGCAACAGGCCCCGCCCTCCACGCCCGCCCAGGGGCGGTGCCATGCAACTTACAGACCACGCCCACACTTTGGACTGGGGCCGAGGTCCGGGCGGGGGCGGGGGCGGGGGCGGGGGCGGGGGCGGGGGCCCCTGGGGAGACCAAATACCCAGCGGGCGAAGCCCGCCGGCTAAGCGGAAGGTGTTGCTACTCCGGGGCGTTGCACGCGTGGCTACCTCTGCCCAACACCCTTTCCCCATCCCGCCCTGTTCTCACCTCCACTCCTAGTGTGGTTTTTCCATGTGCTTCTGTGTTTTTATTTTTTGAGCAGGATTTTGCCTTCTCAGGGTGCCGGATTCGGCCGGTACCAAAGGGCAAACAGCAAAACCCCTCCCCGGCCCGCCCCTCCCACACCCCACTCACCCCTAGAGTCCTGTGTGGACCCAGCCTTCTTTCCCTGTCTCTCACTGGGCCAGGCCTTCTGAGGCACCCTGAAGTCTGGGTGCCCTTGTTGTCTTCGGTTCTCACTGAGAGGCCCCCGGCTGGGGGAAACAGGATTGAAAGCCCTGGGGTGTGGCTGCGGGACCCACACACACCTGGAGGCCTCCCTTCCCCTGGCTTCCCCTTCCCACCCAGCTCCACCTGCAGCAGGCCCAGAGCTGTGATCTGGGCTCTTTCTCTCCCTCTGACCCCACCTAACCCAGGCTTAGCCCCCTGCCCAGGCAGCCACCAAAGGGTGGGGTGTGGTGTCAGGCCTCAGACGTCCTGGATCTTGGGCTGCTTGTGGGAGGCCACCTGAGCCGTGCCTATTCCTGTGGAGCTGGCAAAGGCAATCCTGGCAGAGGGAACAGCAGGTGCAAAGGCCCTGGTTTAGCAATGTGTGGCAGCAGAAGCCCAGTGCAGCTGGCTGAGTCATGCCTCCAGGAGCGCAGAAGGTGGCCCAGGTGGGCCAGGCTGGCTCCAGAGTGCCTGGCAGGTGACCGTGAAGAGTGTGGATGTTCAGGTGGACCATGAAGCAGGGTTCCAGCAGGGCAGCCCCGCCCCGCCTCTGCTTTCCGAGCCCTCCAAAGCTGAGGTTCAGTGTGAAACGTGAGGGGCCCTCCGCCTTTCGACATCAGGGTTGGCGTCACCCCTGATATGTTCTTCCCACTTGGACTTGTGGGTCACACACGATGGCTTACTTCAATCTCCTTTATTCAAAATCAAGCATGTGTATTCTTTCCGCCATGTCAGGAAGGGCAGGGCCATCAGCAGTGCCCACTCCAGACCACACTCTGGGACCCCAGAATGTCTTGCCAAGTGGCCCCTAGCCCACCTCTCAGGCCTGTGTGGTCCCTTCCCTGGTATTGCCCACCATGCACCACCGGGCAGAGGGCCACTGCCTGTAGGTGCATGGACAGGGCTGGGAGGGAGGTCTGGGGCAGCCCTCCAATAGCTGGGTGGAACTAGGTGGGGATGGAAAACACCAGGCTGCCTGCAGCTCCCTAAGCCACCAAGCTGTGGCCCAGGCCTTCAGGAGTCCTCAAATGCTAAACACCTGGCCATTTAGGAAGTGTGTTTCCTAGAGCTGTGTAACATTAAGTACCCCAGACTGGGTGCCTGAGAACAACAGAAATTTATTGTCTTATGGCTCAGGAGGCCAGAAGTCTGAGATCAGGGTGTCGGCAGGCCTGCAGTCCCTCCAGAAACTCTAGAACAGCCTTCCTTGTATCATTCAGCTTCTGGCAGTTCCTTGGCTGGTGGCAACTTAACTCCTGTCTACACATGGTGCTCTCCCTATGTCTCTCTGTGTTCAAATCTCTCTTCTAAGGACACCAGTCATATTAGATTAGAGCCCACCGTAATGTCCTCATCTTAAAACCCTATAAAGAGTCTGTAAATACCGGCCGGGCGCGGTGGCTCATGCCTGTACTCCCAGCACATTGGGAGGCAGAGGCAGGTGGATCATAAGGTCAGGAGTTCGCGACCAGCCTGGCCAACATGGTGAAACCCCATCTCTACTAAAAATACAAAAATTAGCTGGGCATGGTGGCACGTGCCTGTAGTCCCAGTTACTTGGGAAGCTGGGGCAGGAGAATCACTTGAACCCGGGAGGCAGAGGTCGTGGTGAGCTGAGATTGTGGCACTGCACTCCAGCCTGGGCAACAGAGCAAGACTCCGTCTCAAAAAAAAGAAAAAAATTGTCTGTAAAGACTTGTCTCCAAATAAGGTCATATTTGGAGGTACTGAGGGTTAGGACTTAAACATACAGATTTTTGGGGGACACAGTTCAGCCCCTGACAGGTGGGATCAAGGAGGACAGAGCATGTTTTTCTGAGCAGTCTGTCACTCGGTTGGGTTGTGGACATTCAGGCTTGTGGCGCTGGGCCTCCATTTGTACTGTTAGGCGACCTGGAGGTGGCCTAAGGACCTCTGTCATGTCGTTTCCACAGGGAACCGTGTGCCTTGCTGTGGCTCAGAACACCCATTTGCTGCGGCTCAGAACACCCATTTGCTGCCAAAAGGCCATCTTCAGGAGCTATGGGAGGGATCTGAGGCCGGTTCTGGAGGTGGGCCTGTCACCTATTTGAACCCTGATCAGGGCCATCTTGTCCACCTTTTCCCAGGCCCTTGGAATGGTTTGCTCCTAGAAAGCCCAGCAATTCTAGCCATGCGCACGGGCGAAACTGAGGCATGTGGAAGGAACAGCACTGGCCTACTAGGGACAACCGCCTGAGGTGCCCCCTTCCATGGTGGGAACCATGGCTCTATGACAGGCTTCCCTGATCCCTGGGGCAGGGGTGGGCACCCTTGCACTGAGTCTTCATGTTCTCATCTGAGGGGTGGACATGGTCCTGCCACCCTCTCAAGGCAAGTGAGAGACTGTGATGTGCTCAGGATGGAGTGGTGGCCTCTAAGCTGGACTGCCAAGGCCCGTCAGCTTTTGAGCTTGGCCCACCCACCCAACTGTCCTAGTTGCCTGGTTTCCCAGACTCTCCAAGTCTAGGCACAAATTGGGAGCAGTGCTTGGGCTTTGCCTGCCTGGGTGTGTCTCCTTGCCTTCCTCACCCTCCTTCTCCATGGAGCCCTCCCTGATGGCACTCCCTGTTAGAGCCATTTCGTGCTGCCTGTCCTTAAGGCCTGCTCAGCCTGTGTCACGTCTCTGAAATGAAGAGGACATGTGGCCAGGCGTGGAGCTATGGACATGTGGCCAGATGTGGCCGAGAGGATCACCTGAGGTCAGACACACCTGTAATCCCAGCTACTTGGGAGGCCAAGGCACGAGAATTGCTTGAACCTAGGAGGCGGAGGTTGCAGTGATCCGAGATTGCACCACTGCACTTCAGCCTGGGTGACAAAGGGAAACTGTGTCTCAAAAAAAAAAAAAAAAAAAGCAAAACATATGGGCTTCCCTGCTGGAGGAGGCAGGGGAGGAGGCTAGGAGGAACAGATGGGCTGCTGGCTGCTGGTGAGGCAGGCCGGTAGAAGGAAGCAGAGTCAGGCACAGCCTGAGGAACTGACCAAAGCCGCAGCCTCTTCCCAGCTCCGTGTGCAACTGGGAGCACACAGTGCACTGTCAGTGGATGCTTGTTGGATAGAACCTGGGAGGTGGGGGAGGCCTGCCAGCCCTAGGGCTCAGTGTTCCACTCTGTAACATGGGGGTCTTGTGCGCTGCCAGAGGTTTCCAGGGGAAGGCGAGGGTCTGGCTTGAGAGTTTCCTTTTTCCTCAGACCTTAGCTGAGGTGTTGCCACCCCCAGGAAGCCTTCCTCAACCCTTGATTTGCCTGACTCAGCACCCATGGGCCATGGTGGCCTGGGAGGGGACCCATGCAGAAGTCTGGTGGTGTCAGAGTTCTTGGCTTGGCGAGTTTTTCTAAAATTAGATAATAATTGTGGAAATCTAAAACAGTTTGTTTTGCCTTTTTTTTTTTTTTTGACAGTCTTGCTCTGTCACCCAGGCTGGATTGCAGTGGCATGAGTTCGGCTCACTGCAACCTCCACCTCCTGGGTTCATGCAATTCTCCTGCCTCAGCCTTCCAAGTAGCTGGGATTACAGGCATGCACCACCACGCTCAGTTAATTTTTGTATTTTTAGTAGAAACAGGGTTTCACCATGTTGGTCAGGGTGGTCTTGAACTCCTGGCCTCAGGTGATGCACCCTCCCTGGCCTCTCAAAGTGCTGGGATTACAAGTGTGAGCCACCGCGCCCGGCCTGTTTTGCTTTATTCTTGATTTTAGTTTTTATTCAATAGAAAAATGAGATTTTTGTTCTGAAAACCTCTCACAATAGACCACGTCCAGAAAGTTCTTTTGCAGAATGATAAGAGTCAGGGAAGCACTGGTGGCCTCATGGGTGTCCTCTCTTTTTAAAAACCGTATTACCTTTTAAAAACCAAAAGCAAAGAAAGAAAAAAAAAAGTATCCTGAGCTTGAAGCTCTAGCAGGCCAGATGTTTGCAGAGAAAACAATTTTCCCAAAAATGTTTTCTGCTGGGCCATCTGGAGCCCTCAACACACACCACTTATCCTCCTAAAGCAAGGCAAGAGCCCTGTCCCCACTGTGCAGAGCGACAAAGGCCCCTCCCCAGGGGTACTCCCCTGCTGGGGCCTGAGCTCTGACCATCAGACTGTCCTACCTGGCCGCAGTCTGCACAAGCAGATCAGTCAGCCCGGGTAACATGACATCGAGCTGCCGCCCTCAGGTTCAGAAATGGTGATGCAGAGACACAAAGCAAGGTGCCCAGAGGGCAGAAGGAATGACAGGTTCATGTAACAGCTACTACCAAGCACCTACTGCATGCCAGGCCAGTTTAGAAGCTAGGATACAGCTGGGCCTAGGAGGGACAAACTCTGGCCAGGGGCTGCTCCCCCGATCCTCATCCTGCACACCAAGGCCTTTACCTGGCCACCACTGGGCTGGCAGATAGCAGGTCATCTTTTTTCCCACCCCTCAACTCTTTTTGTACTTTCTGAATTTTCCGCAATGAGCATGTATCTATTCTCTGATAAGAAACAAGGATTTTAAATGCTTTGTAAATGTAAACTATTGCAAACTTTCCCACGACCATTCTGATGTTCACTTGTCGGGAAAGATGTGGACTGACCTGGGTCCTCGGCTGCTAGGATTACATGGCATTACCATGGTCTAAGGAGTTACAACCAAGCATAGGATTTCAGGTGGAGGGTTGTGCTTTCATTGGCCTGGAGCTGTTCCCAGCTAAGCTATCAGGTCAGAGGGTGCACAGGTGGGTCAAGGGCAGCCCAAGGCTTAATGCTCAAGAGCCAGTTAAGCTTCTTCGATGCCCGGCACCTGTGCAGCGAGCAGCGTGGGCCCCCAAGTGCCTGGTCACTGGAGAAGCGTGAGAGCCTCGCCTCCTCCCTCCCCACAGGCTTCCTGCCAGCTCCCACCCTGCCCCCGACAGAGCAGTGGCTGCTCAGCCCTCACCAGCCCCCAGGCTCAGCAGTGTTTCAGTCCTGCCTCTTCAACAGCCCTCTGGTGGCCTCAGGTAAGCCCACACCCACTGGGCTCCAGTTTCCCCACCTCCTCTTAAAAAGGGCTGAATCAGAGGGTCCTGACAGCCTGGGGCAGGTGCAGTGTGTCTGGCAGCCATGCTGCTGAAGCTCAGAGTCTCGGGCTGCTGAGGTTCCCTGGCCTACCACCTGGCTTATACCTTTGGAGGAGGCATTCCTGCCTGCCCCCCAAGGAGGGGGAGGGGTTACATCTGGATATGGCCCCCTGTGGTCTCTCAGTGGCCTGTTAAGGCTGGCTGAGGCTCATCCATACAGAGACATCAGAGAGACTCAGCCTTAGGAAGCTCCTTGGAAGTCTCCTGTTTTACAGATGGGGAGACTGAGGCCTGCGGCGAGGGGAGAGTCTCCCTACAAACCAGGCTTTGGAGCCTGTCTGGGGTCAACCTGTGGGACCTGGGCATGTGACTTGGGCTCTCCTTGCCTCAGTTTACTCCGACTCCCCACACAAAATGGGCATGCTAGGACTCCTGTCCCAGGGCCAAGGGTGGAGCCTGTGATAGATGGAGCTTTGCTGCATCTCTGGAGGAAAGTGGAGAGCAGGAAGGGCTGCTGGCAGCTCCTTGTCTACACTTGCCTCTCCCTCTGCCTGTGCTGGCAGCTCCAGTTTTCTAATAATCACCTAGTTATGTTGATGAGGGCTTCACCATTCCCATTTTACAGACGGGAAACTGAGGCTTAAGCTTCTGAGTCACATATTTGCTAAGTGGCTGCCTTAGTTGCAAGGGACAAAAACCAAAGTTAAACTCATGGATGAATAAGGAGGCAGGTTGTGGGTGATGGGGAAAGGTGTTTGCTCCATCTGTCTCTCCATCACTCAGCATGCGTTTCTCTATCGGCCTCATTCCACCCCACCATGGACGCTGCAGCTTTGGGGTTCTGAGCAAAGACCTCGCAGCTCACAGTCCTAGAGGCAGGGCAAGGCTCTCTCCCAGGATCATAACATCTCATCCCAGGATGGATCACCCTCATCACTGTGGCCAGGCAGAGGCACTTGGCTGGGCAAGGGTTCCAGTATCTCTGTACCTGTCACTGGATAACCACAGATACT
Organism: Hylobates moloch; assembly: GCF_009828535.3. Lineage (NCBI taxonomy): Eukaryota > Metazoa > Chordata > Mammalia > Primates > Hylobatidae > Hylobates > Hylobates moloch. The sequence continues at coordinate 65,481,416 of NW_026652285.1, read as the reverse complement.
TCTTAGAATGGCAATAATCCTTTCCTTTGCTCACGAACCTACAATTTAGGCAGGACCCAGCATCTGGTCTCTGCTCCACGGGGAGGTTCAACTGGAGCAGAGATCCATTCCCAGGCCGGCTCATCACAGGCCGACACGTTGGTGCAGGCTGTTGACAACTCTCCCTAGGGCAGCTTGAGCTTTCTCACAGCATGCTGGCTGGCTTTCCAGGAGCAAGCATTCCAGAGGACAGGAAGTGGAAGCTGCCAGTTTCTCAAGGCCTCAGCCCAGAAACGACACTGCTGTTATATTATTTTCACCAAACATAGAGCTCAGAGTCAAAGACCTCACTTTCAATGGGAGTGTCAACAAATTGAAGGGCCACTGTGCTTTGGATACGAGCACCAGGCCAGGTTGTTCTCAACCACTTCTTGAGTATCTGCTGTGCACCTGAGCTCCAGAAGCCTGCTCCACATTAGAACACCAAGATCAAGCTGAGACCCGAAATGTACGCATGATCCCATGACTTTTACTTTCTTTTTTTCCCTTTTTTTTTGAGATGGAGTCTCGCTCTGTTGCCCAGGCTGGAGGGCAGTGGCACCATCTTGGCTCACTGCAAGCTCCGCCTCCTGGGTTCACACCATTCTCCTGCCTCAGCCTCCCGAGTAGCTGGGACTACAGGCGCCCACCACCACGCCTGGCTATTTTTTTTGTATTTTTAGTAACACGGGGTTTCACCATGTTAGTCAGGACGGTCTCGATCTCCTGACCTCATGATCTGCCTGCTTCGGCCTCCCAAAGTGCTGGGATTACAGGCATGAGCCACCGCGCCCAGCCCCCATTGTTTTTTGATAAAACACAGACACACACCTATACAGACAGATCCAAACACAGGGAGTGGCTGGAGGGTGCTAAGTGTGTGGCGTTATTACTGGGTGGAGATACAGGTGAGGTGCTTGTTCTTAGTGCCTATCCGTATTTGCTAAACTCTTTAGCGGAATGTCCCATTTCATTGGTCTGTACTTCTGAGCTATAAGGATGCTGTCTTAGGAGGCAGATGGGTGCAGCCCATTACCAGAGACAAGACCATCTTTCGTAGCCAGTTATGAGCACATATGAATCTGATGATGGTGTGTGGTTTGTTTTTTCCCTTAGGCCTGGCTTAACCCAGGGTGGGTCCAAGCTCACGGGGCCATCCAGGGTCTCCCTTCGCTCTTTTCTTTTTTATTTTTTTGAGACAGAGTCTTACTCTGTTGCCCAGGCTGGAGTGCAGAGGCACGATCTCAGCTCACTGCAATCTCTGCCTCCCAGGTTCAAGCGATTCTCCTGGCTCACCCTCCCTGGTAGCCGGGATTACAGGCATGTACCACCACACCCAGCTAATTTTTGTATTTTAGTAGAGACGGGCTTTCACCATGTTGGCCAGGCTGGTCTCAAACTCCTGACCTCAAGTGATCCACTTACCTCAGCTTCCCAAAGTGCTGAGATTACAGGCGTGAGCCACCGCCCCCAGCCCCCTGTGCTCTTTTCTTTCTTGTCTTCTTGAACCCCCATGGTCCTGAGCCCTCCTGGAAACCACCTCATTCTTGGCTCCTCAGAGAGAATTACAGAGGGCAAGGAGAGGGCCAAAGGTAGCCCATTTGGTGACTTTGTACAAATTTGGAGAAGGCCACATCCCTGAGGGTGGTACATGGGCTGGATGTCAGTGTATGTACATGTTCATCAGTGCCTCTGTGCAGTGGATGACCTGCTCAACTGAACATGGCGATCCTTGGTGGGGATCATGTCACTGCAGCCTTCAGGGGGCTAAGAGCTCACTGGTCCTGCACTACAGACCACCTTCTGTAGTGCAAATGGCCACTGCCTCTGGAAGCCAGACTTCAAGAAATGGTTATGTGAACAAGCCCCTGCCCGGCTCTTCCATGGAGTCAAAAGTCCTTCCCCTTGCTTCCTGATTTTTTTTTTTTTTTTTTTTTTTTGAGATGGAGTCTCGCTCTGTCGCCAGGCTCAAGTGCAGTGGCGTGATCCGGCTCACTGCAACCGCTGCCTCCCGGGTTCAAGCAATTCTCCTGCCTCAGCCTCCCGAGTAGGTGGGACTGCCCAGCTAATTTTCATATTTTTAGTAGAGACTTCACCATGTTGGCATTTTTAGTAGATACCTCACCATGTTGGCGAGGATGGTCTGGATCTCTTCACCTCGTAATCCACCTGTCTTGGCATCCTAAAGTGCTGGGATTACAGCCATAAGCCACTGCGCCCAGCTGCTTCCCAATTTTATTCCATCCACTCATTAATACTGACAGGCTCTGCCGGTCTCTGTGCTCCATGCTGCTGGCCCTGGAGATCTCCCAAATCCACAGGGCCCAGGAGCAAAGTCCTCACTCCCCAGTGAAGCAGGAGACACCGTCCCCCAGTCTGTCCCTACAGTGTTCCAGCTACAGTGGCTTCCCTGCCCCAGCCCTGTCCCCACTGTGTTCCAGCTGCAGTGACTTTCCTGCCCGCTCTGCTCAGCTCTGTGGCCCTACTAGTGCTTCAGCACTCAGCTCGGGCACCACCTTCTCCAGCAAGGATTCTCTAGCCATCCAGGCTGGGTTGGGCTAGACCACAGGTTTGCTCCCTCCTCAAACCCCCTGCAGACAAATCATACCTCAAGGGCAGGAACCATGCCTGACTCATCTCTGTGGCCCCAGAGCCCAGCACGGGGCCAGGCACAGAGCAGGCACTGGTGACGGTCTGCGGAACATGCAAGTGAGACACAGTCCGAATAGGTAATGCGGTCGATGACACTGGAAAACAGCTGTTGTTCTTTTCTCTCCTCTCACCAAATCGAGCTATAGTTCAGAATGTGGAATTTGGCATCAGGCCACCCTGAGCTCAAAGCCTGGTCCTGAGCCAGCTGACTTTGGGCTGGTCACCTGTAGCAGATGCCATCTGTGCCTGCCATGTCTCCTCAGCCATGCCCACTCGGGGTCCCTCAGCCCAACTTCCAGCGGCTAGAGACTCCCTCTGGGGGCCCGTATTAATCATACTTTTTATTTTCTGTGTTCTGATGCTTTGACATCTTGGGGACTTGCTGACCTGGAGTGACAGCCCCTCCCAGGGATAGCCAGTCCCTAGAGAGTAAAGGACTTGCCTGTGATCATGCCTCTCAAGTGCAAACCAACCAGCCCAGAGCCCACATCCTACACCTCCTCTCCAGGGCTGCCACACTCTAGGCCACCATCCCCCTGCACTCCTCACCCCGAGGCAGGTACCAGACACTCAGCAAGAGCCTCTGTGCCCCAGAGCCCACTGAAATGATTCCCACCAGCCAGTACTCAGCCTGCTTACCCTGCCTTGCCCATGCCTTCCTTCAAAACCACAGTAAAGGCTCTGGCCCACACTTCCCCCATTCCCTCTGCCTCCTGACCAACCCTGGTGCTTCCCTGTATGGCCCTGCGAGGGTGGAGGACTCTTCCACTTGGGATCTGTGATAGCAAGCTATCTTCTCAATGGTAGTTGTCTATTGATCTCCTGGCCTCACCATACCTGAATAATAATCAAGCCGGAATCATTTTCAAACGGGTCCAGGCTGGGCGCAGTGGCTCACGCCTGTGATCCCAGCACTTTGGGAGGCCGAGGCGGGTGGATCACGAGGTCAGGAGATCAAGACCATCCTGGCTAAGACGGTGAAACCCTGTCTCTACTAAAAATACAAAAAATTAGCCGGGTGAGGTGGCAGGTGCCTGTAGTCCCAGCTACTTGGGAGGCTGAGGCAGGAGAATGGCATGAACCCAGGGGGCGGAGCCTGCCGTGAGCTGAGATTGTGCCACTGTACTCCAGCCTGGGTGACAGCCAGACTCCGTCTCAAAAAAAAAAAAAAAAAAAAAAACAGGTCCAAAGCCCCTCTGCTCATGCAGGGCAGGCCAGAAATGTGGGGGGAATGAATGAATGGTCCCAAAAGCAGCCCTCAACCAGTGTCTCCAAGTGTCTCCCACGTGTTGGAGGGTAAATGCTCAGCTGGATGGTACTGGGGTGACTGTCTACCCTGTGAGAAGCCAGAACTGAGCTGGCCTTCACAGCTCCTGTTCAACATAAACAATCTCACAGGGCATCAATATCAGACAAGACCACTTCAACATCTCGTCTTGGCACAGAAAAAACAAAGTCACAGGCCAAGTGTGGTGGCTCACGCCTGTAATCCCACCACTTTGGGAGGCTGACGCAGATGGATAACCTTGAGCCCAGGAGTTCAAGACCAGCCTGGCTAACATGGCGAAACCCCATCTCTACTAAAAAATACAAAAATTAGCTGGGCATGGTGGTAGGCACCTGTAATCCCAGCTACCTGAGAGGCTGAGGCAGGAGAATCATTTGAACCCGGGAGGCAGAGGTTGCAGTGAGCCGAGATCATGCCATTGCACTCCACCTGGGTGACAGAGCAAGATTCAGTCTCAAAAAAAAAAAAAAAAAAAAAGGAAAACATCCCTGGAAAGACAATACCAATATCCTGGGTGATACGAGTGGCTGCTGTTTCATACCAATTGCAGCTTGAGCCTCATTTCATTCCTCTGCTTTCTGATGGAATGTATTAAAATACCCAAGCATAGAATTGCTCCCAATAGTATCCAGTGCAGACTGGCTTTTGAACCCCCCTCAAAACCACCTAACACAGCCCAAATCCTACTCTACGTCCTCCCTAACAGCATCCCACTGCAACACCCTAGGCTTTCCCAACGCATGTGCTCCTGCTCATTGCAGCAAGTCTGCAAACCCAACTTTGTTCATCAGTAGATGTGTTCTGGGTCTCTTAACTGGAGGGATGGAGTAGTAGCTATCAGACTCCCCAGCAGACTAAGTTCCAGTTGCCTCCAGACCTAATAGCTTAATTACCCACCCTGTGTATTAGTGTCCTATGGTCACTGCAACAAAGTACCATAAATCGGGGCCTCAAAACAAAGGCATTCTTGGTACTCCTTGGCTTGTAGCTGCACCACTCCAATCTCTACCTCCACCACCACATCTCTGTGTCTTCTCTTCTTATTGGGACACTAGTTATTGGATTTATGGCCCATCCTAATCCAGTATGACTTCTATATCTTACTATATCTGCAAAGATCTTATTTCCAAATAAGATCACATTCTGACATTCCAGGCAGACATAAATTTGTGGGTACACTATTCAACCCACTACAGTTGGAACTCCCAAAGGTCATTGTGGTCCCTTGTTCAAAATACTTTCACCTCATCCCGATATCCTCCAAAGTCTGAGCGCCTTCCAAAAAGGAGAAAAGGGGCCAGGCACGCCTGTAATCCCAGCACTTTGGGAGGCCAAGGTGGGTGGATCACGAACCCTATCTTTACTAAAAATACAAAAAATTAGCTGGGCATGGTGGCGGGCACCTATAGTCCCAGCTACTCAGGAGGCTGAGGCAAGAGAATGGCGTGAACCCGGGAGCCGGAGTTTGCAGTGAGCGGAGATCACACCACTGCACTCCAGCCTGGGCAACAGAACGAGACTCCATCTCAAAAAACAAACAACAACAACAAAAAAACAAAAGGGAGAAAAGTGAAGAAACGAAAGGGTCACTTGGTCGTAAGCAAGTCTGAGGCCCAACAGGCAAGTTCCATTAGGTTTTGTGGTCTGAAAATAATCCTCAGTGGCTCAGTGTTCTGTCCTCTGGGCCCGTGTTGTTTGGCCCTGCACTCTGGGGCCTTGCCAGCAGCAGTAGCCACCCTCCTGCCACATCCCCCCACCCCACCCCTAGCCTGTCTCTGCTTCCATGTCTGCTGTTTTCCAAGACATTCTTCTTTCATTTCAATCCATCCCCATGCCTTTTTTTTTTTTTTGAGACGGAGTCTCGCTCTGTTGCCCAGGCTGGAGTGCAGTTGCACGATCTCGGTTCACTGCAAGCTCTGCCTCCCGGGTTCACGCCATTCTCCTGCCTCAGCCTCCCAAGTAGCTGGGACTACAGGTGCACGCCACCACACCCAGCTAATTTTTTTGTATTTTTTTAGTAGAGACAGGGTTTTCACCGTGTTAGCCAGGATAGTCTCGATCTCCTGACCTCGTGATCCACCCGCTTCAGCCTCCCAAAGTGCTGAGATTACAAGCGTGAGCCACCATGCCCAGCCCCCCCATGGCTTTCAATCCAGGCTGGCAGCATTTCTGCTGGTATAACATTCTCAGAAATCTTGTTGGTCTCCTGTGTAGTTTATAGAGACCCATGCCATCAGACAAGAGGTTCTATCCACACATCATTCCTGGATAACCTCATCTCTATTCCTCAATTCCACTGAGATGGTTGATTGGATCCACAAATCACATTCATAATGTCTTCAACAAAATGTCCAGCAACACCCTTGGTGTTCTCTTCACACTTTCCACACTTTCTCAATAGTGAATTTGCTAATTTTAGCAATCTGGACAGGCTAAGGGCTTCCCAGATTACCAAGTACAGTTCCTTTTTGCTTAACAGTTCCTTCCTCAATGTATCTCTTTTCTCTTAAAAGAGATAAATTGCTACAAGCAGCAAAGACAAACCAGGCCATACCTTCCACACAGTTTGGAAATCTCCTACTTTCTTTTTTTTCTTTTTTGAGATAAAGTCTCGTTCTGTCGCCCAGGCTAGAGTGCAGTGGCACGATCTCAGCTCACTGCAACCTCCGCCTCCTGGGTTTAAGTGATTCTCCTGCCTCAGCCTCCCCAGTAGCTGGGACTACAGGCATGTGCCACCACACCCGACTAATTTTTGTATTTTTAGTAGAGACAGGGTTTTACCATGTTGGTCAGGCTAGTCTTTTTTTTTTTTTTTTAATTTTTTATTATTATTTTTTTGAGCTGGAGTCTCGCTCTGTCACCCAGGCTGGAGTGCAGTGGCGCAATCTCAGCTCACTGCAAGCTCTGCCTCCTGGGTTCACACCATTCTCCTGCCTCAGCCTCCCAAGTAGCTGAGATTACATGCGCGTGCCACCACGCCTGGCTAATTTTTTGTATTTTTAGTAGAGATGGAGTTTCACCATGTTAGCCAGGATGGTCTCGATCTCCTGACCTCATGATCCGCCCGCCTTGGCCTCCCAAAGTGCTGGGATTACAGGTGTGAGCCACCGCGCCCGGCCTGTTCTTAATGATATATATATTCTTTAAGATGCTAGATTTCGGTCAGGCATGGTGGCTTATGCCTCTAATCCCAGCACTTTGGGAGGCTAAGGCAGGTGGATCACCTGAGGTCAGAAGTTCGAGACCAGCCTGGCCAACATGGTGAAACCCCATCTCTACTAAAAATACAAAAAATTAGCCAGGCATGGTGGGGGGCGTCTGTAATCCCAGCTACTTGGGAGGCTTAGGCAGGAGAATTGCTTGAACCCAGGAGGCAAAGGTTGCAGTAAGCCGAGATCACGTCATTTGCACTCCACCCCGGGCAACAAGAATGAGGCTCTGTCTCAAAAAGGAAAAAAAAAAAGACGATAGATTTCTCTATGTTTTTCTTTCATTTCTAAGCCTCATGAGGAGCACCTTAAATAAATGTCCACTTTTCTACCAACAAGCACTTGAAGGCCATCTAGGCTTTTTCTATCAAGTACCTCAAAACTCTTCCAGGTTCTACCCATTATTCAACTCCAAAGCTACTTTTGTATTTTCAAAAATTTGTCACAACAGCACCTCACTTCCTGGTACAAAATCTGTATTAGTTTTCTAGGACTACTGTACAAATTAATTCTCTCACAGTTCTGGAGGCCAGGAGTCTAAAATCAAGGTGTTGGCAGGGCCAAGACCCCTTTGAAAGCTCTAGGGGAGGAGGATCCTTCCTTGCCTCTTCCTAGTTTCTGGTGATTCCCAGAAATCCTTGATATTCTTTGGCTTGTAGAGGCATCACTCCACTCTCTGCCTCTGCTGTCCCATGGCCTTCTTCCCTGAGTGTATCTCTCCTCTTCCGTTTTTTTTTTTTCTTTTTTTTTTTGAGACAGAGTCTTGCCCTGTTGCCCAGGCTGGAGTGCAGTGGTGCGATCTTGGCTCATTGCAACCTCCACTTCCTGGGTTCAAACGATTCTCTTACCTCAGCCTCCTGAGTAGCTGGGACTACAGCCGTGCACCACCACACTGGCTAATTTTTGTATTTTTAGTAGAGACGGGGTTTCACCATGTTGGGCAGGCTGGTCTTGATCTCCTGACCTCGTGATCCACCTGCCTTGGCCTCCCAAAGTGCTGGGATTACAGGTGTGAGCCACTGCACCCGGCCCTCTCCTCTTCTTATAGGGGCAAAAATCACTGGATTTAGGGCCTTTCCTAATCCAATATGGCTGTTATAACTCTCATTCATATTAATGCTGCCTCAACATCCATCTTGTCCTGTCCCTAGCTTGTCACACCTGACCTACATATTTTGACAGAGTCTCCATGCAGTTCCTGTTTTTGCATTTTGGATAGATAAGGTCTCATACTGTGTACTGCAGGATCACCTTACTTCTGCTTTAAGTCTGGTGAACTTGACAATGTAGCCAAGTTCCAGTGCTTACCCTCATGCTCCCTTTAAATCAACCAATGAGCCCCTGACTCGGGAAACCCATGTAGGTAACACCCTGGACCCCAGTAAAGACTTTGGCCCCCAGATCCCCCTCTTTTTCTCCTTACCTGCTGCTGAGCACATGTGTCCCAGACGTCCCCTCCCCTTCCCATGGGCCTTGTGAACCATGCTGCCCTCTGCTCCCTGGGCTTTGTGAATTAGAAACTCAATCCTTTTGCCATTTTGATCTGAGGTCCCCCACTGACTAAACCGAAACTAACCTAAATGCCTCACTTAAGTCACAAACAGTGACCTCATCTTAATTTAACGAATTGTATCTTATTTCCAAATCAGGCCATGTGCTGAGGTTCTAAATGGACATGAATTTAGAGGTGACATTATTCAACACACTATACCTTGAAAGGCTCTCAGCCTTTCTCTGCCTCAATCTCCACTCCCCTACTCAGTTTCCTAGATCACTTCCCAAATAAACTCCTTGCATTGAAATCTACATAGCAGGGTCTGCTACTAGGAGAACACACCTAAGGCATATTCACTTCATGACTCCGGGAAGAGGGGTGCTTTGAGACTATACCCCAATATAATTTTTCTTTTCTTGTTTTTTTTTTTGTTTTTTTGTTTTTTTGTTTTGAGACGGAGTCTCACTCTGTCGCCAGGCTGGCGTGCAGTGGTGTGATCTCGGCTCACTGTAACCTCTGCCTCCCAGGTTCAAGCGATTCTCCAAGCCTCAGCCTCTCAAGTAGCTGGGACTACAGGCGCATGCCACCATGCCCAGCTAATTTCTGTATTTTTAGTAGAGATGAGGTTGTTTCACCATGTTGGCCAGGATGGTCTCGATTTCTTGACCTTGTGATCCGCCTGCCTTGGCCTCCCAAAGTGCTTTACGGGCGTGAGCCACCGTGCGCGGCCATGATTTTTCTTAAATGTGAATGGGCTGTTCAGGTGTCAGCAGTTTTTCAATGTCTCTTTGGGACAGATGCTGTTGGAAGGGGTGGATTTTTTGTTTTACCACTTGGCCAGGTGGTCTCAAACTCCTGAGTCAGGTGATCTACCTGCCTTGGTCCAAAGTGTGATTAACCCCCATTTACATGAGTTTTGATAAGGTAAAGGGAAAGCCAAGTTTCCTTTCTGAGATGGAGATTCATGAGGAAGTTGCGTGTAGAATTTATAGTGGGCAACACTGGGGCACTGAAGACTGAGCTTTCCAAGAGGGCCAGGCCTGGCCCTGGCAGAAAAGAGGAAGAGATGCTATGAGCCTGGATGCTGGGTGGGGGAAATATGGCCAAGGCAGGACATTTTGGAGAGCAGAGGCTGATCCCTGAAAAACAAGGGCTGCTGGGTGGACAAGGACAGCAGTTAGCAGAAAACCTGACTCTACGTGAAATTTATTGACTCATGTAACTACTCTAGATGAAACCAGACATCTGACTTCCTCCTACCTCTGTTTGGGCCTCACTGGGAGGCTCTTCTGGTTCCAAGATGGCCGCCCAAGCTCAGCAGCCAGGCTCCCTCCTGCCATCAAGGAGTGGGGAGGCCATTTTGGGCCATATGACCATGCAAAGCAATCACTGTGGCCAAGGGAATCAGGATGCTGATTGGCTCGGGTCAAGTCACAGGACCTCAAGAGGTGGAGTCTGCTTCCTGAAACACCTTCACTTTCCAGAAATTCTAGGCCCAGCTGACACACACCCAGCCTCCAGCTCTTTCTTTCTTAGGTAATGATACCCATTACTGTCCCCAGGCCTCCAGGGCACAGCCTTGTGTTTGCTCCGCCCTGGAGGGTTGAGTCCAGCTTTGGGCCAGTACTGGGCATCCGTCAGCCAGGGTGGGGAAGGCCCCAAGGGAGCAAGGACAGAAGCGTGGAAGTGGGCAGGCTGCTGCCGTCAGGGACCCCGGGAACACTCATGTGGAAGGCAGCACTAAGGCCTGCACCTCGTGTGGCCAAGCTGGAAGGGGCCTTAGTGCACAAGGGGTTCAGGGGCCATGGAGCCTGACAACTGGGAGATGGCACGTAGCTGCTGTCCGACCACACAGTTGTCATCCTGGCTAAGCTGCAGCCTTCTGGAGGCTTGCGGGAGCCTCTGTCAGAGCTTCCCACCTAGGAGCAGGGCACCAAGCCCAGAAATCCACCAAGGCAGTGTGAGGAGAGGGGGGTAGGCCCTGGGGTCGGGTGGCCCAGGCGGCTGCTTTCCAGGATAGAATGTGCAGAATGTGGGGTGCAGGCCTGGCTGCTCCCCGACGGCCTGCCCTGCCTCCCTTTTTGGCCCACCTAGACCTCCAGGTTTATCTAACAACCCTGGAACTGAGGGAGGAACCCTGGAGGTAGACGGAGCCCGTGGCTTCCAGTGGGTCCCTTTCCCCAACCTCAGTTTTCTCCCCAGTAAATGGAGAGGAATCCTTCACCCAGGGTAATGATGTGAATGATGCTGCGGGCAGGGAGCAGCCTGGCCTCTTGTCGCAGCCAGCTGCTGCAGGGACCACCAGGTGCCCCTGAGGAACCATGACTGCTTCAATCTGGGGTGAGAGGGAGGTCCTGAGGGGAAGGGTGGAGGGGCCTGGACCATACCTGCCCAGTGCCAGGTGCTGCCTGCATGGACATAGTGTTTCAGCTTCAGAGCCAACCGCCACTGGCCCTGCCTACTGGGGCCCAGAAAGTACGGTGTCTTGGGGTGGGTGCCTGAAGGAATGGGCTGTGGGGTCATGATGCAGCCGCCCCCAGGCACTGGCTGGGCCCAAAGCTCTCCCTGGATGTCCCTGGAGGGATCGTCCAGAGGGAGTTTGTTGGCAGAAACACAGCAAGCAACCCCAAGGAGAGGTGAGCCCACCCTTCTTCCTGCATGCTCAGTGCCAGAACTGGCTGCTCAGAGGGGCTTGGATTCTGGGAAGTGGGAGATGCTCCTGGGGCAGCTGGTGATAAGATAGAGTTCTGGAGGCCCCCATGGCTGCAGGGAGGGCAGGGCTGGGACCACCCGAAGGCCTGGGCTCTGGCCTCTGGGGTAAGCCACCCTCTTAGGCTGGGGCTTGTGGGGGCCAGTGGCTTTTCAGAGGCCCTGTCCTACTGCAGATCCTGCTGCCTCCGTGGGACAGTGGGATGCAGGCACAGTGGGAATTGGACTGACCTGCATCCCAGTATCCCTATGCCCATGTCCCGGGGGCATGGAAGCTTGTCTGGGTCTTAGTGTGGCCATCTTTACAACAGGACCAACCATCTGAGAAGGAGCTGACTCTGATGTCCCGGAGACCCAGGACGGTGAGTGAGGTAGGGGAGCACTGAGCCTTTATGACCTCAGGCAGCCTCTACTTTCCTGTCTATAAAATGAGGATTCCAGACCCAAAGTGCTCAGGGCCCCTATGGCAAGGCAGGAGTCACTGAGCCTTTCCAAGGCTATGGACAGGTATTCACGGAGCACCTACTGTGGGCCAGGCACTACTAAAGAGGCTGCTTCCTGCCCTCTCGGAGCTTCTATTCTATGTGGGAAAAGAGAGGTTAAACAAGAGAGCAAATGGCTAAACAAAAAAGTGGAAAGGCTGGAGGGCTGTCTGCAGAGGTAGCGTCTGAGCACAGTAAGCGTTGAGGAGGTGGCCCACAAAGCCCTGCAGGAAGAGCCCCCAGGCCCAGGGAACAGCATGTGCCAAGGCCCCAGGGGGAAAGGAGGCTGATGGTTCTGAAGGCCAGGTAGCTGCAGCCTGGTGATGGGGCTGAAGTGTGACTCTGGTTGGGGCTACAGGTGGTGTTTTGTCCCGTCCCAGAAATCCAAATGATGCTCAGTGCACTTGCTTCCCTACGGGACAGGCACTTGGGAGGCCCGCTTCCCCTATGTGGTGGCCCAGGCTGAGCTCCCAGAGAGTCTGCTAGCAGTACCTGGTGCATGAGCAAATGGAAGAAAAGTAAATTCGGGGCTGGACGCGGTGGCTCATGCCTGTAATCCCAGCACTTTGGGAGGCTGAAGTGGGTAGATCACCTGAGGTCAGGAGTTCCGGACCAGCCTGGCCAACATGGTGAAACCCCGTCTCTACTAAAAATACAAAAATTAGCTTGGTGTGGTGTGGTGGTGCGCACCTGTAATCCCGATTACTCAGGAGGCTGAGGTGGAGGGTGCAGTGAGCTGAGATCACACCACTACACTCCAAGGCTGGGTGACAGAGCGAGACTCCGTCTCAAAAACAAAAAAGTGAATGAGGGAATCTGGGGAAGCCCCTAACTCATTGTCTGACCTTGGGAAAGTGCACTTCCCTCTCTGGGTCTCAGTTTCACTACTGCCAAGACGCCTTCTTGGTCATAATTCTCCTCTCAGGCAGCTGGGGAGCACTGGGCTTGCAGCAGGCCCTCCTGGAGGCTCATTCATCTTCTCCAGGTCTGCCAGGCCGCAGCCAGCACCCTGCTCTGGGCCTAGTGAGGTGGGGTGTGCTGGGTGGGGAACCTGCCCATGGCAGAAGCGCACTCCCTCCCCTCCGCCCTGGTTTGCTCTTCCCCACCCCCTCCGCCTGCTCTTGCACCTGTGAAAGCCTTTCTGCTCTGGTGTCCAGTGTGCTCCAACCTCAGCCCCTGGGCTGGTACAGGAGTCCCCATCCTGCAGGCTAGGGTGCAGGGGAGCCTCGGAAGGGCCCCCAGCCCAGTCCCTCCCTGACTCCCGTGGTGATGGACTCCCCAGACTCTGTGCTGCCCCATTCGACGTTCTTCAGGCCTCAGACCCCAGGAGCCACCTCCCACTCAGCCACAGGCATCCCTTCCCTCCATCCAGGGGGTGGTCTCCTATGCCTCTGGAGAGGGGTGGCCTTGGGGAGAAAGGGGAGGGAGGATGGAAAAGAAGCCAAAAGCCAGCATGCGACCAGCGTGTGTCCAGGCTCTGCCACTCCATGGATGAGCAGTGGAGCGTGCCCAGGCCCTGGACTGTGGGGTGGGAGGGCTGGAGCAGGGAGTGGGGCAGTGTGTGGCGAGAGGCCAGGCCCAGGCAGCCAGCTCCCCAGCAGCATCCTTGCTGGGGTGTCCTGCAGGAGGGGTCTCTGGGGACAGACCCTAGGAAGGCTGGCTCTGTAAGGGCGCAGCACGCAGGCTCTGCATGCTGGAGGCCTCTCACTGCCCCTGTCTGAGCCTCAGCTTCCTCTTTTGGAAAAAGTGGGAACAACAGACTATAGCCACCAGTATGACAGCAAACAAGCTCCCATCAGGACTGGCCTCGCAGCAGGCGGCAGTCTGGGGGCATGCCTTACCCCAGGCCTGCGGTGACGGACCTTGTCTCTGCCTCCCAGCGGACTAGCCAGGCTGGTGGGTGCAAGAGAGAGGGCTCGAGGCTAGGGGACTCGCCATGGTGACCCCACAGCACAGTCTTTGACCCTAGCAGACCCCTGCCCTGCTGGATTCACCATGTCGGCACGCCAATTCCAGGTGCCTGCTCGGTTCCGGAGCTGTGGGGCTCTGGGGGTGTCCTCTCTATGACTCAGTTTCCTCAGCTGTCAAGTGGGGATTTCCTGGGGTTGTGGTGAGATGGCAGAAATGGAACTACTGGAGCAGGCAGAGGACTGAGTCCTGACCCTTCAAAGAAGGGTCTCATTAGGGCTGCAGCGGATGCTCAGTAGACGTGTGCGAGGGAGCGGCTCCGGCACTGCTCTGTAGGGGATGAATGTGGGTCAGAGCTCAGCTCTGCAGGGGAGAAGGCAGGGCCAACAGGCTGGGGTCCCCTCGAGGCCTCCTCCACCCCCTGTCCCTGCCCCAGCCCAAGCTGGGTGAGGGGCTTTGCTGCTTCCTTCGGCAGCAGCTGGAGCTGGTCGAGGCGCCTCTGTGCAGCTGTAAGGTCTGATTCCATCTGCCCCTGGTGGGCACTGTCCAGTGTGGAAGCATGCAGGTTGTTTAGCATCCCTGAGCCTCAGTTTCCTCAGTGTGAAGTGGGACCAGAACATCCAGCACAGCGTGGGAAGCTGTGGCAGAGGCCCAGGTAACCAGCAGGGGCTCTGTGTGCAGTGGCTGCAGCAGCATCCCAAGCACGGCCCAGCTAGAGCTCGCGGGAGTTCACCTGTGCCCCCATCTCAACTGCCCCCCACTCACCTGTGCCCCATCTCATCTGTCCCTGCCTCACCTGTGTTCACATCTCACCTGTCCCCCCCATCACCTGTGACCAGTCTCCCATTTCTGGCTCTTCCTCCTGTCCTCTCAGCCCCCTAGGTAGGTGCCCTGCATGTCTTCCAAGGTGTCTCCACATGGTGCTATATGGATATTAGAGGGGCAGGGGTCCTGACCAGTGAGCACCCCCCATCACTGGTCCCTAAATTCCCCCACTGTCTCCCAGAGGCCCTCAGGGCTCTGGCACAAACAGTACCCCCACCACAGTGGCCTTTGCAAGGTCCCCACTGGCACCATCTTGAGTGCCCTGCACCCCTCCCTCCCCATCTCTGAGCCTGGCCATCTTCATCTGCCACCTGCCCACCCCCTGGCAGGAAAACAGATGCAGAACTGCTTTCCAGGTGGTGTGTGTGGCCGGTGTGATTCCATCACCCTTGTCCCTCAACCCTTTATCAGCCGGCCCACCTTGCAGCAGGACCCCGCTGAGGGGCTGGGGAGAGAGCACCAAGGCTGTGCCCACTGCTGGTGGCCAGTGTTTATTTATGCAGATAAGCACTGTGTGCCGCTAGCATCAGGAACAGCCACAAATCTCATGCGCCTGCCACTCAGTGGCTGGGGTAAGTCCTAGCAGAGCTTCCGAGCGCAGTTATTTAGGAACCATGAGTCCAACTAGGATAGGGCAGGCCCACCTCCTGGGGGCTGCAGGCAGAACCTCAGGAGAGGACAGAGAAAGGAGGTGGGAAGCAAGTCACGATTCAGCTCACATGGTGTAGACAGGCTGGGCAGAGGCGGGGTGGACCACACTGCAGACCAGCAGGATGTGGCTGTCCCTGGCAGTGCCCATGCTGCCTCCTTCTGCCTTCCGGGCCAGCATCACCACACGGCCCATATGGATGATGGTTACTTTGGCAGTCGGCCCCTGCTCTGGGCCACACTGCTGGTGCTGGAGGCCAGGCTTAGCCAAGACTTGCTGGGTGACCCTTGGCCAGTGGCTGCCCCTCTCTGGGCCTCAGTTTCCTTCCCTCCAAAGCCAAGTGTCCTGAGCTCTGGGCTGTCGGCTCACCCTCAGCAGTCCAGGGCGCTCTTCATGTGGCCTCCAATACCACCTCCCAGGACAGCGCAGGTCCAATGTGGTGGTGTGCAGGGCAGTGGGAGACTCAGCTCATGGAGCAGCTGTGCCCATAGGGACCTGAGGCTGCAGGGCCCCCAGGCTGTCCTGGGCCGTGTCCCCACGGGCAGCGGTGCTTAGGGTTTCCAGCCACCGCTGCTGCAGCTCTGCGGAGGAGGCGCTCAGGTACCAGGATTGCTTGGCCCACTGCAGCTTCCACACATGCCCCGAGTCCAGCCTCTCCTCAGGGTCCGGCACACTCAGTTTGCAGCTGGGGAGAGAGATGGTGCGGGGCAGCCGGCCATCCTGCAGCAGAGGAGCAGATGGTTAGCGGGGCCTCAGCTTCCCAGCCTCGGGCTCACCTCAGTGACGCGGGCCTCTCCCAGGAAGCCACTCCCAGACCCCTGCAACACAAGGCAGGTGCTGAGCCCGAGGGGTCTGGTGGCTGTGCCTGCACTGCCTTTTGTCAACAGGAGGACAGTTGGTGGGGGGACCCACTGGTTCTCCCTGAGGGAGATATAGGGAGGGGGATGCCCTGCCCACCTCACCAGACCCCCAGACTCCATGGCCTTCTTTGGGCTGTCTGGCCCCTGGGGAGGCGAGGCAGGACAGGCCAGCCCCTGTGACAGAGTAGCAACTGGGGCTCCAAGGGGCCAGGCCAGGGCTGTGTTGGTTCCTGAGTCTTACCTGACAGGTTCTGTGGCTCCTGGCCACCCTTTGTGCCCCCTTGGCCCACCCCTCCTTGCACCCTGGCTGGCTCTGGGGTCCACCCAGGTGCCAGTAGGTTCTGTCTCCTGTGACTGGCGAGCAGAAGGAATCCTGCACTGCTGGGGAAACTGAGGCCCCAGGTAACACTGCTCAAGCAGGTGGGCCCCAGCTGGTGGCACAGGCCTGCTGTGGGTGCCTCAGGCCTGCTGTGGGTGCCTCAGGCCTGAGGCTCTGGGCTGCTGGCCTGAGGGCTAGGCGGGGTGGGGACACGTACCTGGCTGCCTCCCTGCAGGTGCAGCACCTGGGGATCTGACATGGGGATGGCGGCCCACACCTCGCTCCAGGTCTCACCGCTGTCTGACAGCCGCAAGGGGCCGCAGAGCAGGCTGGGCTGGGGGTCTGCAGTGGGTGTCTTCTGAGGACACAAAGACACAGGTTAGGGGCAGTCTCGCCTGCAGTGGTCACGCCCTGTTCTGAGGAGGCTGGAGTAGGGCCAGGGCCACTGCTTGGGAAGAGCTGGCTGTGGAGACATGGCCAAGGCCTGCACAGAGACTGGGATCAGCCTCAGCCAGCTTGCAAGGGTCACTAGAAGCCTGCAGGACATAGACGTGTGTGGTATCAGAAGGGGTTTGCAGGCTGGGCCCTCCAAGGAGAGGGCGTCCATATGCTGGGTCAGGACACATCAAAATCACAGGAAAACCCAACAGCAAGTACCTGAGGGTGGGTCACGGGACAGGGACTTCAAGCGTGTCAGTTCTACACACACCATATACACGCACATACAGCACACACACACACCACACACACAGGCCCTCCCTCTGTCATGTCACTGTTGGAGCTACTGTCCACCATTTGGACATGGCTTAGACACCCCCTGCCAGAGCTGGACCCCTCAGACCTGGGCCCCCCTTTGAGGCCAGAGTCCACCTTACAGGGCCCTGGAGGCCCATGCCCCAAGGACCTGGGGCTCTCAGAACACACTTTGGTATTTAAATTGCAGGCCTGAGGGAGCTCGGTGGGCAGTGCAAGGTCCTTCTTCACCATCAAGACCATTCAACGCTCAGTCCTAATAGACTTACATCCTTGACTTCTTAGACCAAGGACCTAGGTCAGGGCTCCAACCACAGCTGTTAAGTCAGAGCAGCTGGGACCCTGAAAACACACCCCCCGATCACCTCACTGAGCCTCTAGGAGGGAGATCAACACTAGAAGCTTCCCAGGAGACCCCAACGTGCAGCTGGTGCTGCAAACCACAGGCTGTGTCGAGTGGAGAAAAAAGGCGATGCACTTTTCTGGAAACTCACGTTTTCTTTTTCAGCTTTCCTGAAACCCCCCAGAATAGACTATTCTTGAGGAAGGAAGGCAAGGAAAGCAGCAGCTACTCTCAGAAAGAGGAGTGGAGGAGGAAAAGAGGAAGAGAAGGAGGAGTGCCGGGGAAAAGAAGATGGGGAGGAGGAGAAGGGGAGGGGGAGGAGGAGGGAGAGAAAGGAGGAGAAGGAGAGGGAAGAGTAGAAAAAGGGTACAGGGAGGAGAGGGAGCAGGAGGAGGAGGGAGAGGAGAAGGAGAAAGACAGGGAGGTGGAGGGAGAGGAAGGAGGGGGAGGAGGAGGAGAAGAGGAAGGGGGAAGAGGAGGAGAAGGACACGGGGAGGAGGAGGAGGAGGGGGCGCCTGCTTCCAGGGCCCTGCTCACCCTCTGACAGCTGGAGGTGAGGCAGGCAGAGAGAAGGGCAGTATCTCCCCTCAGGTGGGCCTCAAGGCCTGGACTTGAGGGCAGCTTCAATGTATGCCCTCCAACCAGGTGACCAGGAGTGATACTTGTTCCCTTCTAACTCCTGGATGCAAATGGTTCCCAAGCCTTGGCCCTGGCTGGTCCCGAGAAGCCAGTGTGCACACACGGGATCTTCTGAGTGTGTTCCCAGCCTTGGGGTCCCACTGAGACACACCCACATCTGTCCTGGTCCCAGGGACACTCAGAAAGCAGAGGCAGCTGGAGCTGCTAGGGCACAGGAGCAGGTGTCTAGCGGCTCTGCTGCGCCACCAGGAGGGGAGCAGGAGCTGGGAGCAGGAGCTGGGAGCACCCACCTCTGTGCTCTGCCTGGGCTCAGCTGGAGCCTCGGGGCTGGGGCTCTCGGGGGCCACTGGCTGTGTCAGGAAACACTCTCTGCAGACACGGCTCTGCCGGCTGTTCTCGGCCTTGAACTCGGAGCACTTCCCACAGATGACCTGCCAAACAGAGGGCACCTGTGACCCCAGCACCCTGGGACAGAGGATTATCCAGGAAGAGGCCAGAGGAGACGTGGAGTGAGCTGGAGGTGGAGTGGGCGGGAGGTAGAGTGGGCGGGAGGAGACTTAACACAGTGTGGGGAGGGGTAAGAGCTTCTCCTTGAGGGGAGCCCTGTCTGAGGGCAGAGAGCAAGGCTGGCCCTGCTGGGTGTCTGGTACCCACCCTCCTGTCCTGGAGGGACCAGAGTCCAGGAGTCTTGTGTGCATGGGTGGAAGAGTGGGAAGAGTCACCAAGCACACGGGAAGATGCCCCATCACTGGCCATCAGGGAAATGCAAATCAAATTCATAACCAGAAACCACCTCTCACCCCTCAGCATGGCTATTTTCCAGACAAACAATGACAACAGCGACAAAAAGAAAATAGTGTTGGCACAGATGTGGAGAAATTGGAATCCTTGTACTGTTGTTGGGAAGTAAACTGGTGCAGCCTCTGTGGGAAGCAGTAGGGTGGTTCCTCAAAATGTTAAACACAGAGTTACCATATGATGCAACAGTTCCACTTGGGGTATGTGCCCACAAGAACTGAAAGGAGGATCTGAAGGGATGTTTGTACATTCATGTCCATAGCAGCATTATTCATGATAGCCAAAAGCTGGAAGCAACCCGTATCCATCGGCAGATGAATGGATGAAATCGTCATGGTCTGTCTGTACAGTGGAATGTGATTCAGATGCATGGGTGGAGCATGGGAATTTAGCCAAGGAGTGCTCCTCAGTGGCTTTTCCAGAGCCCTTCCTAATCTGAACACTCCCAGCAGGCCCCTTTGTGCCCCCTCCTCTGGCCCCTCCAGCTGCGTCCCATCGGTGGTCCTGTCTCTCTCTGCCTCAGTCTCCCTCCCTCTGCTGGATCCTTTTTTTTTTTTTTTTTTTTTTTTTTTTTGAGACAGTCTCACTCTGTCGCCCAGGCTGGAGTGCAGTGGCGCAATCCCAGCTCACTGCAAGCTCCGCCTCCCAGGTTCACGCCATTCTCCTGCCTCAGCCTCTCAGAGTAGCTGGGACTACAGGCGCCCGCCACCACGCCCGGCTAATTTTTTTTTGTATTTTTAGTAGAAACGGGGTTTCACTGTGGTCTCGATCTCCTGACCTTGTGATCCGCCCGCCTCGGCCTCCCAAAGTGCTGGGATTACAAGCGTGAGCCACCGTGCCCGGCCTGCTGGATCCTTTTCCCAGCACACAGAGGCTCCTGCTGTCTGAGGGCCACCCACACCCACTTCTGCATCTGCTTCTCCTGTTCCATCCTGCCCTGTGTACTGAATGTTGCAGAGGACTTGGGGTCCTTGTTCAAACCTTAGGAAATTCTAGTTTCAACCTAAACCTGCAGGCACTGGCTGCTAAGGGACAACAGCACTCAAACACTGAGCTCATATTGCAGGTCTCAGGAGCCACAGCAGAGGGCAGATTGCTCTTTTTAAGTGGATGGAAGGACCCCTCTTCTGGAGTCCTACTTTTATGGGGATTTTATTTTTGGAATTTCTCTTTTCTCTATCACTTCTTGTGTGAGGAAGCAGGAATACGGGGCAAACCAAGGCAATGAAAGCCAAGCTAAGCCCTAGCAGACTGACGTGGAGATGGAGTGATGTCACTGAGGGCACCGAGCCACCTCTGCTGTGTGGGGAAGTCCAGGTTGGCCATGAGGACGCTCACTCCAAGGAAGATTAATGGAGGCTGCAGCTTCTGATCCTGAGTAGTCACAAAGCCTGAAGCCTGGAGTTGAGCAGGGAACTGGGCACGTATTCTGAGGATGGCTCTTAAAGCAACAGATTCCCCTCAGGTCTGATGGGGAAACCAGGTTTGAGTTAAATCCCCCAATTCTGGAGCAAAAACTGCACCCCAAACTGAGAGTTCTTTAAGAGGTACAGATCACATTTCCCACTTGCCTTCCCATCTATCCTCTACCATCCATTCATCCATCCATCATCTACCCATCCACCTGTCTACCC
>NW_026652285.1:65299833-65460825 GCF_009828535.3 Hylobates moloch | reverse complement strand
ATACTTCTGTATGCCATCCAACTATTCGTCTATTCATCCATCCATCAATTCTCCAGTCATCCATTTATACTTCCTATATATCCACTTCCATTCATACTTCCATATGCCATTTATCTAACTACCCACCTATCCATCCATCCATCCATCTCCCCACCTATCCATCCATCCATCCATCTCCCCATCCATCCATCCATCTCCCCATCCATCCATCCATCCATCCATCCATCCATCCATCTCCCCATCCATCCATCCATCCATCCATCCATCCATCCATCCATCTGTGCATCCATCTACCTATCCATTCACTCACCTCTCCATCCACTCATCCATTCATCCATCCTTCTACCCACCCATCCATCCATCATCCATCCTTCCAAGGACTCATCTACTTATTCCCCTCCCCCTGCTGCCCCCGGTCATGTGGCAAAGTTATGACAAGTAACATCAACCGCTTCAGGCACAGGTTGCTGGCACCCTTTGGAAAAACACCTCCAAAGCATTCTGTGCTGAGATCCAGTTGCTAACATAGATTCAACTTTAATCTCTTAACCTAAAGATACTTAAATGATCAGTTCCTTCCTCAGGGATACTTTTACATTCACTATTAAGCATTGAATTTTCTCCATTCTCAGGAGAAAGGGCTTTGGAGTGAGGGGAATGGAGATAGTGTGCAGCTGGGGCACCAGCCGGAGGCATTGCCTCATCACATGGGCCCACCAGGCCTTCAGCACCACTGGAGCGCTGGGGCAAAGGCCAGCAGTAGGAGCTTCCAGCACAGCCACACCCTTCACCTGTCTCCAATACACCTTGCAAGGAATGAGGACTATCATCTCCTTGTTCTCAAGGTCAGCCAGCTAGGGGTTCTGTGGTTCCAAATCCAGCACTTTTTCAACCACAAGGAGTGTCTGTTGAGCACCAGAGCTGACCAGAGAAAAGTGATTCGATCCTACTTCGGACAGGACAGTTTTGCACTCAAGGGCATCTATATCCATGAGCCAGGATCAGGAAGCCCTTCTGTGCAGGGCTGTTGTGCATGGCTGGTGTGGTGCTGGTGAGGACTCAGCTGCTCTGTCAGAGCGGGGTGGCCTCCTGTCCCTGTCCCACTCTCCCGGGACTCACCGCCCCGCATAGCTTGCAGTGATGCCTCCTCTTGGTGATGGAATTGAAGGTCTCACCACAGCTCTTACAGCTCTGCTTCTCCTTGTCACGTCTGGTCTTAGAGGATAGTTTTCTGGGCTCGAGCTACAAGGAGGCAAATAGATGCCATCAGCTTCTGAGTCACGTGTGCACCCTACCCCACACGGCAGTGGAGTGGCAGCTCTCGTGACTGTAAAAGCCACGCAGGCTCAAGGCAAAAAGTGGAACATGCAGAAGGGAATGAAGTGAAGAGCCAAGTCAGCCATGTCTCTCTTCCCTCCCTCACCCCCCAGCAGCTGCCTGTGCCCATTGCCCCGAGTAAAGACTGTAAGTGGATCAAGATCTTCAGTTTGGAACAACTTGGCCAATGACTTTATCTGGTGCATCTGAGAAACTACTGAAAGGAGCCACAGCTGAAGGAACACAGTGATTACTAGGGCAGGCAGTGGGCAGCACAGCTATGGCCTGCAGCCCTGGGGACGGGGGCATCCCTGCCTGCAACCCGAGCCATGTGGCCATGTGCCTGCTCTATGCTGGGCACCAGGGGGCCACACCCTCCAGGCACGCCACATGGATGAATATAGGTGTGCACCCACATGCCTGAGTGTGCAGACAAGCATGGCAACATCTTAAGGGGAGGCTGGACGCAGTGGCTCATGCCTGTAATCCCAGCACTTTGGGAGGCTGAGGCTGGTAGATCACTTGAGGTCAGGAGTTTGAGACCAGCCTGGCCAACATGGTGAAACCCCATCTCTACTAAAAAAAAAAAAAAAATACAAAAAATAGCTGGGCGTGGTAGTGGTAGCGGGTGTCTGTAATCCTAGCTACTCGGGAGGCTGAGGCAGGAGAATCGCTTCAACCCAGGAGGCAGAGGTTGGTTGCAGTGATGCAGTGAGCCGAGATTGCGCCATTGCACTCCAGCCTGGGCGATAGAGTGAGACTGTGTCTCAAAAAAAAAAAAAAAAAATCTGGGAGGACATGTGAGGAAGCCATGAAGAGCTGAGGCCAGGGTCAGGGGCTGTACCCTCCTCTGTCTCCTGTGCCTGAACTGCCTACAGAGGAGGGTGGTGTGGAGGCTGGAGCAGATGTAGCCTGCGGCTGCCCAGTCCAGCCTTGGTTTCCCTGTCTGATTATGAACAGTGAAAGGTGGAGAGACCCCAGGCTCCTGCCTCCTGTCGGCTATGAGACCCTAGATGACTCACCTCTCCTTTCTGAGCCTCAGTTTCCTCACCTGTAAAATGGGATGGGTGACTGGTCCCTGGGCCCTAAGCCTCATCACAGTACATAAAACCCCGACTACGTTTGGCAAGTTGCTAATTACCCTTTCCTGTTATAATAGCCTGCAACCCCTGGAAAGGCCCCATCATTTGATGAAATGACTTCCTAGGCTTTTGAAGCTTGGTCCACACCCAGCATTTCCTCTCTGGGGAGGAAGCGCCTCCCTTGAGACACTTTGTTATGGGTGCAGAAAACACCGTTAAGAAGACTTTAGGAAAAGGCAAAGATATGTATTGAGTTCCCCAGAATGTCAGAGCTGGAGCTGCCACTAGAAATGTTTATCTCAACCTCTCCAGTCAGGGAAACTGAAGCCTGCAGGTGTTTTCTTTTTCTTTCTTTTTTTCTGTTTAAAAGAAAACTGCCTAAAATAAGCTTACCATTAGTGTAGCTGAGCAGAATAAAAACAGGTCTGGGATATGCTTTAAAATATTACAGAAAACAGAAGTGTGTGTGTGTGTGTGTGTGTGTGTGTGTGTGTGTGTCGGGGCTAGGGGCCGAGGGGCCATAAGAACAGCACCAGGCTGAGGTTTCTGGAGCTGGGGAGGGACGCTCACTGGGGTTATCCCCACTTGTGTGGGTCCAAAATTGCCATAGGAAAATGCTAAACAACATACACTTAAAAAAAGTTTAACATAAACTCTTCAGGTTTAAGGAGAAAGAGGGCCAGGCGCAGTGGCTCGCGCATGTAATTCCAGCACTTTGGGAGGCTGAGGCGGGAGGGTTGCTTGAGGCCAGAAGTTCGAGACCAATCTGGGCAACATAGTGAGACCCCCCCGTCTCAAGAAAAATTCAAAAAATTAGCTGATGTGGTGGCACGTGCCTGTAGTCCCAGATATTTAGGGGGCTTAGGTAGGAGGATCGCTTGAGCCCGGGAGGTTGAGGCTATAGTGAGTTGTGATCACACCACTGCACTCCAGGCTGGAGGACACAGCAAGATCCAAACCCAAAAAATAAAAAAAAGAAAGAAAAAGATGAACTGAACTGGTTGGGGTTGAAGAAGCAAGAAAGGGGTGGCTCAGATTGGGCATAAGCATTGGAGGCTGTGGTGGGCTGAACTGTGTCCCCCCAAGTTCATATGTTGAAAATATAATTCCCAGTATCTCTGAATGTGACTACATTTGGAGATGGGGCCTTTAAGGAGACATTAAGTTAAAATGAGGTCTTAGGTTCGGCCCTGATTCAATCTCACTGGTGTCTTTATAAGAAGAGATGAGGACACAGAGACACAGAGGGAAGACCGTGTGTGGAAACAGGGAGGAAACTGGCATCTCCAAGCCAAGGAGAGGCCTCAGGAGAAACCAACCCTGCCCACACCTTGATCTCAGACTTCAGCCTCCAGGTAGTATTTTGTTCTGGCAGCCCCAACAAACTGACACCAGTGCCTCTGTGTAAATTCAGGCCAGGCACTTCCAGCTGTGTGGCCTGGTCTGTGGTCCCCCTTCATTGGCCCACCTGCAGGTCCCCCCAGTGCCCAGCCTGCTTGGCACAGAAGCCCAAGGGCAGGGCTGGCTCCTTTGAGGGTGACAGGGATGCTTACTTGCTGTGCCACAGCCCCCAGCACCTCTGTTGAATGGGCCTTGCTCCAAAGACACGGGTGAGGCGGCCTGGGCTCCCTCTGCAGTTTCTCTCACGCTCACAGTGGGGGCTCCAAGCACACTAGGCGGGGAATGGACATCACTGACCTGGCGGCAAAAACCTGTTCTCCAGGTGGGCACCCAGAGAGGCTGGGAAGTGGGAGTGATTAGTGGAAGGGCGGCCCCAATGTGCACCTCAGCCTAGAACTGCCTGCTCTCGAGGACCCCGGAAGGGGGACCCCTGCCACGGCACCCAGGGGCAGCACTGCATGGCAGCTGAGAACAGCACAGGGCGTGCCCATGGGGCAGGGGGCAGCAGGGGCAGAAGGAGCGAAGAACAGCCATGTGGGAGGACAGGTACCTGTGGGGCTGGGTGAACAGCAAGAGCTTGGCCTCTGAGGACCAGCGGGGACCGGGTCCCAGTGAAGGGACAGAGGACAATTCTGGAAGCAGCGAGTGTGGCTCAGGGCTGAGGCAATGCCAGGAGTCCCACTGGCTTCCTTTATCTGGCAAATCTTCCCCGCTATGGAGCTGAGCTGAGCACTCGGGGTGGGTCCTGGCCCTGCACCAGCTTCCATGGAGCTGAGGCCCGCAGCCCACCGAGGCCAACCCTCCAGCTCCCATCATCAACGTGTGGCTGAATTTGTAGGCATGACCCAGTAGCTGAGAGGCAAGAGGCCCACCTGACTAGCCAGGGGTGGTCTCTCGGCCATGCACACGCCCCTTTGTGGATGAAGTTACCACGCAGGTTGACCCAAAGAAGGGAGCTCAGGTTTTCGTTGTGGATGTCGGGATATCAGAAAAGCTGGGCCCAAGTCTCTCCAGGAAGATGGAGAACTGTGGCTTCCTCAGTATCTGACCGAGTGACTTCACCCCGAAAGCGCCCAAAACACACCAGCGTTGACCCAGAAAGTGGTCTCCACCAAGGGACAACGGGGCTGCCCCCTCCAGCATTTTTTCTTGAGCAAATTGAGCTGCACATCCAGGAACGGGGGGCACAGCTGAGTTACACAGAATTGGAGCCCAGTAAGTGGCCTTGATGAAACTGAGTCAGTTTCATCAGATGCTGGAAATGACCCAGCAGGGGACACAGGCTGTGGGGTGCAGGCACTGCCTGGGGCTATTCCAACAGGAGGGTGGCCAGGCTGAGGCCTGATGCCTCTGCTCCAGCCCTGCCCTGGAGCCCCGAGGGTGGACACAGGGCGTGGCCTTGTCCCAGGAGGGGCAGTGCCTGAGAAGAGGCTCTGGCACTGGCCTGTCAAGGGTGCCCTTAGATGCCTCGCTGGCACCTTGGAGGGGTTCGTGTGTCACCCATGGTGGGTCTGAGGCCCTGAGAGACCTTTTGGATTCTGACATTTTGTGTTTCTGTTAAGAGCAACTCGATGCTTGCCCATCAGGGAAGGCTTTGAATTCTGCAAGGCCCCTTGCAAAACTTCCTGGCTTGGGTGTAGCTTCTCTTAGGAAAGGGGCTTACAGGGACTATACCACTGAAGAAACTGGGCTCAGGAAGTAAGCTGAAGTTTGGTATAGTATAGCAAAAATCACTGTTGTTGATGACAGAATGAACTTGCTTTTGTAAAACGCACACTGAGCTCACCTCCATCACCCCACATTCACCCTGTGCAGCTTGACACAGACACTGAGCTGTCCCAGCTCCCAACCTAGTCTCAACTCTGCTGTCTTTGCTCACACGAAGACACCAGTGAGGAACACAGGGCCAGGTCAGGCCACATCCACTGGGTGTAGGGAGGCCCTGGGCTGGAGCTGAGGTCTGTTGTTGTTTGGTGGTCTGTTGTGGGCCCAGCTCTGGCTTGGTGTGGGTAAGGGACAGAGACAAGAGACCAGAACTGGAATTGTGACCCTGAGTACCTGGCTCCCTGGGCTGCTGCAGAACCTGAGGCAGCTGAGCCCTGGGCCAGGGGAAGTAAAGGGAGTGGGGCAGGCAGCGCTGTCCACCCAGCTGGGCGCACCCATCGAGGCACAGTGGGTCTGCTGGCCACAGCCTGGTCCAGCAGATGCCCGGACACTGACTGAGGCCCTGAGCCCCAGTTACCTTCTCGCCTGTGACACAGGCAGGCGGCCAATACGGGCATTGCCTGTGTGGCCAGCAGTGCCTGACAGCTTCTCTGATCTCTCTGCCCAGAGCCAAGTGAGTCTCAAGAGGTGGCATTTGCTCAAAGCCCTGCTCCAAGGCCATCTCCAAGCTGTGTCTTCCCACAAGTTAAAACATTTTAAACCATGGCCTTGCAGGTTCTTCCAGCTAGAACATTCTCCTGTCCGGGCACCAACCCAGGGTTAGATTCCCCAGGACCCTGTCCCACACTCAGACGCCCTGTGTGGATCCCCTCAGCCAGGCCTGGGCTCCTGCTGTTCCTACAACCCACCCAGGTCCTGCCCACCCAGGGCCTCCCTCAGCACGTGGCCTCCACCCACTTCTGCTTCCTTGTCTCCCCAAGACACTGAAGGTGCCTCTCCATGTCCTGTGGGCTCACACCTAGGACAGACGCATTCACAAAGGACAGGTGGTTCTCACTGAGCCTTGATGCCTCTGTGGCAGGACTGTGACCACGGATGTCTCCATAAGCCTGGCCCAGGGCCCGGGGCTGGACATGGAGGATCATCGGGCAGAGGCCAGCCAGTTCATTCCTTATGTGAGCTGTGTGTGTGGGAGGCAGTGCTCTGTGCCAGGGCGTCACCATGGAAACTGTCAGGGATGTCTGCCCTGGCTGTGGGATGCCAGGGAGTGGGGCTGATCAGGCAGTGCCTCATATGCATGGGTGTGGGCTGTCACGTCTCCACTGTGACCCTGTGATTGTGTGTCCACTGTGGGCAGCTCACGCTTCTGTGGCTGCACTCACACTATGAGTACACATTGCTTTTCATAACTTTCCTAAATGCTCCAGAAAAGGGACTAGAGAGCGCTGTGAGTCTGGGGCACAGCCAGCCTCACACTTACTGTTTGGCAATACAAAAAGTTGCTGATGGGTGGATTCCCATCATAGGCTGGGCATGGTGGCTCACGCCTGTAATCCCAGCTGAGGCGGGCGGATCACAAGGTCAAGAGATTGAGACCATCCTGGCCAACATGGTGAAAATCCATCTCTACTAAAAATACAAAAAATTAGCTGGGCGTGGTTGCACGCGCCTGTAGTCCCAGCTACTTGGGAGGCTGAGGCAGGAGGATCACTTGAACCTGGGAAGTGGAGGTTGCAGTGAGCTGAGATTGTGCCACTGCACTCTGGCCTGGGTGACAGAGAGAGACTCCACCTCAAAAAAAAAAAAAAAAAAAAGTTGCTGATGGGCGGGTTCCTGTCATTAAGACATTTTTATCAGGGCCCCCCGGGACAGGCTACAGGGCTTCATAGACTTGGACGGAGCAAACAGCAGGTGTCAAGGCCCTGGGGCCTGGCAGGGCAAGGGGAATACAGGGCATCTCAGGGAAGGGTGGCCAGGAAGCCAGGTGAGGCCAGACACAAGAAGAAGAGACAAGTGAGAGGAGATTCTCTCCTAGGAGGCCAGGGGACCACTTTCCCCCAGGCTGCCCACCCTGTGTCAGACTTCCTCATTTCAGTGTTAATAAGATGTCCCTGCAGGGTGCCTGTCTGCTCTGCAGAGGCCAGGTGGCTGAGCTTTGTGAATCTGGGGTCTCTCCTCTTGCCCGCTGGGATGTATTTGCAAGTCCGCCCACACCTCCACACTCTGTCGTGCCCCTGAAGCACTACATCCTTCCCGAGGCCTCCTGAGTTTCTTCATGGTTTCCCAACACCCGGCCAGCCCAGATCATGATGGGTGGAGCCTGGTAAAGCTCAGGTCATGGGAGGGGGCAGCCAGCGGCCAGCCCACCTGGACAGACCCCTGTCTTGGATGGGGCTAGGGCAGCCACCTGGGGCCACGTCATTCTTGAGCCTGCACAGCATGGGGTGAGGCGAGGCGCCTGGAGAATTACCCTCCTGCATCGGGGTGCTCCACGGTGATGTTGCTGTCAGCGTTGGTGAGTGCCAAGCCTGGGCGCCAATGATGATGGCTCCAGGTACAGATGCTCTCGGCCCTCATCCTCTTTAACCTCCCATAAGGCACACGAGAACACAGACGGGGAGAGGCAAGGAGGCTTAGGCCTCCTTGGCCGCGGCTTGGGGTGAAGGACTAAGCAGTCCTCTGCATTACTGAGCCTCCTAAGGACCTTGCACTGTTAATACACGCTTTATGGGACGATTCACACATGTTAAGAGCATAAATGTTCACTTGGAGCTCAGAGGATTCTCACATGTGTGCCCAGCTGTGTGAACACCTCCAACCAGGTAATGGACATCCCCACACTGACAGGCCTCTGCCTGCCTGCCTTACAGAGTCCCCTGCAGTGACCACACAAGTCATCAGTGCCTGGACTCAGACATAGCTTCACCTCCACACACCCAGGCCCCCAGTCACAGTGAGCAGGGCAGGCTGGCCCCTCAGCCCTCAGCCTCCAGGAGGCCCTGGTCTGACTCTCCCTCTCCATCTTCCCTATAGGTCATCCTGGTCTGACCCCCTGCTCCGCCTTTCACCCCTGCTGACCACTGAGCGTGGGGCACTTACCCCTGCTGCACCCAAACTGCCTTCGGTGGTCACCACAGGCTCCACAGGGCTGGTGCTTGTGATCTGGAAGGGACACAGAGGCCAAGTGAGAGGAGATTACAGGGCCACGCAGCCCCTGTGCAGTGAGGGGACAGTTCCTGAAGCCCCCAGCACCTCTGTGCATTGAGGGCAGGCTCAGGAGCAGGAATTCCCAGGCCTAGGATTTGCTGTGCCTCTGGGGAAGCTGCTCCCTCCCTGGGCCTGGCCTGAGCTGGAGGCCTCTCCTAGAAGGAGCATCTTCCAGTGAGGTGGGTGGCTGACGGGTGACGCCTCCCTCTGGCCAACCCTGTTCAGAGGCTCTAATTTATACCAAGTCACCCAGTGAGTGAGGAGGGTCCCTTTGGGTTCTCTCTCATCCTCCAGGGTTCCTTGTGGAGAGTCTCTGCAGCCCCCTGACTTTCTTAGCACAGTGCGGCTCTGGGCTCAGCCTCTGGACAGAAAGGGCTTGGCCAGATTTAAGGACAGCCAGGCTCAGTGTCTCACATTCCCAGGCCACCTCCACTCAAGGCAGTCCCAGGACTCTTTCTTTCTGGATGGTGCAAAGTCCTAGCAAAGTAAATGCAGAAAGCAGAAAAAACCTAGTGGACTTGTTACAAATACGAAGTGGATATGGGGGAGGTGGGCTGTGCCAGGCAGACCCCTGGAGGTGGTAGGGAGGGCAGAACCAGCCTGGAGTTGGGATTCAGGCCTGCGGGATCTGGACCAGGAGGTGAGAGTTGGGGCACCCTCACTCTGAGTCATGCCTGGTGCCCCCGTGAAGGCTGGAGCAGAGGGCCTGGCATAGGGTTCAGGGCACCATCTCTCCTGGGTGCCTCCCCGGATATGTCCTTGCTACAGTTCCAACCCCTATGCCTTGTCCAGGGCCAGTGGCTCCAGGGCCTTCCTCACAGCGGGCAGAGATCGGCCTCCTCACCCAATCCTCTCTCCCTGACTCCAGGGAAGCCCCAGGGGGAGAAATGGCTGAGGCTTGGCCCTGAGGCTGCAGCCCTGACTCCCTGGCCAGGCTTCGAGGCAAGGACCCTGTAGCTCTGCCTCTTTCCCAGCCTAAGTCTCCAAATGAAATCCCCCTGGGCCCTTGGGGTGGCTCCACATGAGGATGGGGAGTGAGATGCTCCTACTGCTTCCCTCAAGGGGCTCTGAGCCACCCTCTCCCAGGACACGGGGGCACTCGGGGGGAAATACAATCACAGAAAGGTGTCTGCAGTCGTGGGCTGTGCTGGGCCAGACAGAGTGGTATGCAGGCAGTGCACCACAGCCCTGTGATGCCAGTTCCACCACCCATGGCCTGGGGACGTCACAGAGCTCCTCAGACTCAGTTTCTATGGGGATGATGTAACATGCCTTGGTGTGTAGGATGCTGTGCAGAAGGCACCAGACAACCAAACAGGTCACGCAGGAGCACTTCCTCCACGCCCACATCCTGCTTTCCCACCCACCTGGGCGCTGACCACGGGCCTGGGGCCCAGCAGGCTGCAGCGGCACTTAGTGGAGGGTGAGTAGGGGTGAAATTAAGTTCAGCCTAAAGCTGCCATGGGAAGGTGGCCGACTGTTCAAACCATGTTCAAATACGGCAAACGCGGAGCTGTAACCAACCCAGCTGTTTCTGTGCCTCACTTTCCTTTTTCTGTCCATAAATCCTCTCTGACCACACAGCAGCTCAGGAGGCTCTCTGGACCTATTGTGGTCTCAGGGGTTGTAGGGGGCGGGTGCTATCCCATCCACAAATAGTTGTTTGCTCAATTAAATTGTTAAATTTAATTTGTCTTAAGTTTTTCTTTTAACACAAGAGAGTGCCCGCTGTACTGGTCCCTGGTGTAGCAGGAGGAAAGCCTGGAGGTCAGGCTGCCCACCCAGACGCCAGTGACTTCTGCTCTCCACAGGCAGCCCGTCCCCTGGAGGTCCCTCTGCGCCTCAGGCCACTGACTCACAGGCACGTCTGGAGAGAGGCTGGGGTCCTCATCCTGGCTGAAGGCGCCACCGAAAGCCTTGAAGGTATCGCTGTTCTGTTTGTGCTTCTCGATGGTGGCCTGGATGATCTGGACACAGCAACACAACAGGGAGGACTATCAAGGGGCATGGGAGGATGCTACCCACAGGAGGGACATGCCTGCCTCTGTCCTGAGGACGGGCCTTGGCATTCCCAGAACGATGCCCAGGCCACTGGCCATCTCCCTTCCCCCTACCAATGATGTGGTCTCCCCATGGAGCTGTCCAGATTGAGGAGATCCACCCTGAGCGGGGAACCTTGCCTGTGACTCCACCAGGCCCATTCATGTTTATTTGGGGGCCCTCAAAGAAATGAATAGGTTGAAAGGCTTGTGGCATCTGAAGGTGCTTATGAAGGCACAGTGTAGTCACTGCATCCCTGCAGGGTGCGGCACAGGGCCAGCAGTCCCGGAGGCCAGGGCCCCCACCCTCTGCCCCAACATGAATGGCCTTACTGCTCAATCACTCAATCACTCAAGCATTTGGTTACTTTACAACTTTAGAAGCTTCACCTGAATCCATTCTTTCTTCTCTTCCTCTGTCCTATAAAACCAAAACAGTCTTGTATTAATCCAGTCTTAGATACTGACTCTAAATGACCAGCCCTCTCTCAGCCCTGCAGCACACCCGAGCCACACACTGGCTTGTCAATGCAACTCAAGGATGGGAAGATTGGCCCCAAGGGCCTCAAAACACTCGTGGCCTGGTGGGGCCAGGTGAGCCATGTGGAGCCCTCTGCAGTGGCTGTAATTCAATGCCTCTTTGGACCATAATGGGTCATTACAAAGATCCCATGTTGGTGGGGTGTGGGAGAACAGAACTCCCACGTATGGCTAATTAGAGCACAGCCTGACATCACCTTAAAGCATAGTGTGATAACAGCCACCAAAATTTCAAACAGATGCACTACCCTGTGACCAGCAATTCTATGTCAGCAATCTATCTGATGGCTACAGTTACACATATGCAGAAACACCTAAAAACAAGGACACTGCTTGTAGCAGCATTTGTGATGGCCAGGTTCAGGAGGAGCCCAGGTCCTCGTCAGTGGGAACTAGCTAATGATCATAATGGAAAATTATGTTGCTTTAGGAATGGTGTGCAGATATGGGATGGTTCTTGACAAATTAAGTGAAAAAGCAAGATGCAGAACAGGTTATACAGTAAACAGCCATCTGTGATTTAAAATGTAGATATATGTGCATGTGCATAGAAAATCCTAGAAGGGGCCGGGCACGGTGGCTCACACCTGTAATCCCAGCACTTTGGGAGGCCAAGAGGGTGTGGATCACCTGAGGTCAAGAGTTCGAGACCAGCCTGGCCAACATGGTGAAATCCCGTTGGGTTTTCACTCAAACAAAAAATTAGCCTGGCGTGGTGGGCGCCTGTGATCCCAACTACCCAGGAGGCTGAGGCAGGAGAATCACTTGAACCTGGGAGGTAGAGGTTGCAGTGAGCCGAGATTGTGCCACTGCACTCCAGCCTGGGCAACAAGAGCGAAACTCTGTCTCAAAAAAAAGAAAGAAAATCCTAGAAGGATACTCAAGAGAGGACTAAGAACGTGCTGGGTCTGCTGAACAGGAGGTGGGCAGAGGCTTAATTTTCATCAACTTCCCTAGGTACTGAAACCGCCCTGAGTCCCATTGATAGTTTATCTGATAAACATACAAATTGACCCTTCTGGTCTTAGAGCTTGAAAGTTAAGGCCGGGCGCGGTGGCTCACGCTTGTAATCCCAGCACTTTGGGAGGCCGAGGCGGGTGGATCAGGAGGTCAGGAGATCGAGACCACAGTGAAACCCCGTCTCTACTAAAAATACAAAAACTTAGCTGGGCGTGGTGGCGGGCGCCTGTAGTCCCAGCTACTCGGAGAGGCTGAGGCAGGAGAATGGCGTGAACCTGGGAGGCGGAGCTTGCAGTGAGCCAAGACTGCGCCACTGCACTCCAGCCTGGGCGACAGAGCGAGACTCCGTCTCAAAAAAAAAAAAAAAGAAAGTTAACATTTGTTTTATCTGAGTTCCTTCCTCAGAAAACACCTTCAGCCCTCTCAAAAAAACCATCAAGGGACTGAAACTCACCAGGTCACCACATCCAGGCAATGAGATGCCCAGACCCTTTATTCATCATGATTGCTTCCTTGCCCCTCCCTAGTTCCTGCTTCTTATATATTGTTACATTTATTCCCTGCTGTATAATGCCCCTAGTTTTAGTTGGTAAGAGAGATGGATTTGAGACTGAGTTCCCATCTCCTCGGCCAATTAAAGCTTCTTCCTTGGCAATAATCATCTCAGTGATTGGCTTTCTGTGCAGCAAGCACAGGACCTAGACAGAACCCTGGTGTTTTGGTAACAGTACTGTTAAATTTTAAGCCATGCATAAATAAAAACATATTGCAAGGTTATCCAGTTTAGAAAAAGAAGACATGAGGTCAAAGACGTTCACTAGAAACAGCCTGTTCCGTACCGTGTCTGCAGCTCCAGGGACCTTTTTCTTCCCGTTATGATGAATGTACGTGCTGTGTTTGGCTTGACGATATCCTGCACCTGAAGGGGCAAGAACAAAGAACAAAGCAAACCCAGGCTGGTCATTTTAGCTCCAGCCTCATGTTTTCTGACTTAGAAGTGTTTCCCCAAGGAGGTAACAGAGGTGAGCCTGCGGCCCCACAGTTCTGCAGGGAGAGGGGCGCAGAGGCTTAGGTCACCGTGGCTGCTGCACGAGCTGGTCCATCAGGGACAGCGGGCCTCCCATCCTGCTCAGACACAGCTAGGACTGCTCGTCTTCTGTGCTTGGAACTCTGCTGACCAAACCCGCCCCTGGACACCCAGCCCGTCAGACCTCCTCCCCATGTCGCCCCATCCATCCTCCTTGAAGCCAAGCCATCCCCACAGGCACCACTGGGCACTGCCCCCCACAGCAGCCATGTCCCCTTAGGATGGAAAGGGATCTGATGAGAAGAGCGAGGATGGCCTTAGCCACCCTGCAGAGTCTGAGCCCCTGAGCAGGTGCGCCCTGAGATTAGAGATGTAAAGAGGACAACGTGTGCCCAGAACTAATGAAAATGGGGTCACTTCTTCATAGAACCGCAGCCGCAGATCCCATCCTCTTCCATCAGGATGAGACCACAGAGACCATGGCTGGGCGCGGTAGCTCACGCCTGTTCCGTGTCTCATTGCAGTGGTTGCTGGGGGACTGGAATGGGTCCCTGTCCCCTGTAGGGAGGGCTTTGAATTAATGGGTGCTCCAAAAATATTTGCTAAATCAAAATATGTAATCATTTGCTTAATGCCACCAAAAATCCCTTCTTACCTTGAAATTCTCTGAATTCAGGTTAAGAAAAAAAAGACTAACTAGATAAAGTATCTTTTTTTAAGGTTATTTTATTATTATTTTTAAAATTATTTTTGAGACAGGGTCTTGCCCTGTCAGCCAAGCTGGAGCGCTGTGAGTGGCACAATCATAGCTCACTGCAGCCTTGACCTCCTGGGCTCAAGCGATTCTCCCACCTCAGCCTCCCAAGTACCTGGGAATAGAGATGTGCACCACCATGACTGGCTAATTTTTTTTTTTTTTGAGACGGAGTCTCGCTCTGTCGCCCAGGCTGGAGTGCAGTGGCGCAATCTCGGCTCACTGCAAGCTCCACCTCCTGGGTTCACGCCATTCTCCCGCCTCAGCCTCTCTGAGCAGCTGGGACTACAGGCGCCCGCCACCACGCCCGGCTAATTTTTTTGTATTTTTAGTAGAGACGGGGTTTCACTGTGGTCTCGATCTCCTGACCTCGTGATCCGCCTGCCTCGGCCTCCCAAAGTGCCGGGATTACAAGCGTGAGCCACCGCGCCCGGCCATGGCTAATTTTTTGTTTTTTATAGAGACACGGTTTCACTACACTGCCCAGGCTGGTCCCGAACTCCTGGGTTCAAGGGATCCTCCTACCTCAGCCTCCCAAGGTTCTAGGATTGTAGGCGTGAGCCCTGGGTTCAAGGGATCCTCCTACCTCAGCCTCCCAAGGTTCTAGGATTGTAGGCGTGAGCCACCAAAACTATGTGCCCGGCTTTTTATAGTATTTCTATACTTTTCTTTTGTTTCTCTATAAAAAATCGGTCATGGCTGGGCACGGTGGCTGATGCCTGTAATCCCAGCACTTTGGGAGGCCGAGGCAGGTGGATCATGAGGTCAGGAGTTTGAGACCAGCCTGACCAACATGCTGAAAGCCCGTCTCTACTAAAAACACAAAAATTAGCCGGGCATGGTGGCGCACACCTGTAATCACAGCTATTCCAGAGGGTGAGGCAGGAGAATCCGTTGAACCTAGGAGGTGGAGGTTGCAGTGAGCCGAAATCACGCCATTGCACTCCAGGTTAAGAAATACCATTAAAAATAATGACTAACTAGGCTGGGTGCGGTGGCTCACGCCTGTAATCCCAGCACTTTGGGAGGCCGAGGCGGGTGGATCACGAGGTCAGGAGTTTGAGACCAGCCTGGCAAACATGGCAAAACCCCGTCTCTACTAAAATACAAAAATTAGCTGGGCGTGGTGGCACGCACCTGTAATCGCAGCTACACGGCAGGGTGAGGCAGGAGAATCCCTTGAACCCAGGAGGTGGAGGTTGCAGTGAGCCAAGATCATGCCATTGCACTCCAGCCTGGGTGACAGAGCGAGACTCTGTCTCAAAAAAAAAGGAAACAGGAAAACTTGGGACCAGGAACAGGCAAGGAACAGGCCCCCCCCACCAGGATTTTCCTCAACCTGGCTTCATGTTTGAGTCCCAGTCTCACAGGTGACAGGGTTCAGTCCAGGTCCTGGTGCCATCCCTACTGCCCCCTGCATCCTCCAAGGCTCTGCAGAAAGGGGAGTTGGCAGCAACGTGGCAGGTGGGCCAAGCAGAGAGGGGTGGAATCCTGCCCTTCCAGCCTGGGGCACCAGGACTGAGACAATGCCTTGGTCACAGATAGGGTCTATGGCTTGGAAAAGCAGGTAGGGGTGCCAGGCTGCACAGAGGTGAGTGCCTCAGCGGCCAGAGCCCGGTGTCCCCAGCCCTGCTCAGTGCCCCTTCCAGAAGGACAGGTTTGAGATGGAGGAGCTCACCCACCTGGAGGCCTGAGATGTCCATCTTCTCCCGGACGCTGAACTTCTGGCCCATGAGCCGCAGCTTGGGCACGCAGTAAAGGATCATGCTGTTGAACTGCAAGAGGGATGGCACAAGTGAGGAACGAGAGCTGCCCACAGGCCACCCCAGGGGCCTCAGTGAGCTTCTCACATGGGATCCTTTTCATTTTTTTTTAATGTTATAAAGTGAAAAATATTTTTAAAAGATATGTGCAGTAATTTTAACTACGGTTACATCTTTGAGTGAGGAGACTCTAGTCGCTAGCTTTATTTTTGTTCATTTCTATTTTTAAATTTTTAAACCATGAACATGAGCTAATTGTATAATTAAAAAAAAAAACTTTTTTTATTTTTTTGAGATGGAGTCTTGCTCTTGTTGCCCAGGCTGAAGTGCAATGGCGCTATCTTGGCTCACTGCAAACCCCTTCTCCCATGTTTAAGAGCTTCTCCTGCCTCAGCCTCCCAAGTAGCTGGAGTTACAGGCGGGTGCTACCGTGCCCAGCTAATTTTTGCATTTTTAGTAGAGACGGGGTTTCAGCATGTTGGCCAGGCTGGTCTCAAACTCCTGACCTCAGGTGATCTGCCCACCTCAGCCTCCCAAAGTGCTGGGATTACAGGTGTGAGCCATCACGTCCAGCCAAACCAAATCTTTTGAATGAGCTACTGATACATTCACCAACATGGATGAATCTCTCAAACCCACATGGTGAGCTAAAGGAGACAGACTCATCTCATGGCATTGATATGACATTTGGGAAAGGCAAAATTCTAGAAACAGAGAAGAGATCCATGGTTGCCAGGGCAGGCAAGTGCTTGCCCACAAAGTGGTGGGACAAGGGAACTGGGGCGGTGGGCGGGGGCAGTGATCAAGTTGTAACTTGGCCAGGTGAGGTGGCTCACGCCTGTAATACCAGCGCTTTGGGTGGGCAGATCACCTGAGGTCAGGAGTTCGAGACCAGACTGGTCAACATGGTGAAACCCCATCTCTACTAAAAATACAAAAATTAGCCGGGCGTGGTGGAGCACGCCTGTAATCCCAGCTACTCAGAAGGCTGAGGCAGGACAATTGCTTGAACCTGGGAGGTGGAGGTTACAGTGAGCCGAGATTGAGCCATTGTACTCCAGCCTGGGCGACAGAGCAAGACTGTCTTAAAACAAAAACAAAAACAAACACAAACAAAAAAAACCTTTTTCTGTAACTTGATTGTGGTCACAACTGCATTAGTCAAAACTCGGAATTGTAAAGCAAAAATGAGTTTTAGTTAACGTAATTTTTAAAAACTTAAAAAAAAACCTTTCAAAGAAATAATTGTTTATTCAAGGAGAATTAGAAGCTAGAGGAAAATGGAGGAGGAAAGAAGAACCACATCTGTTTCTACTGTGCCATGGCACCCAGGGTGAGTCTCGAATTACACTTCCATCCCACCTTCCCCCTCCCTCCCGGCCAGGGTTTGGCTCAGGAATAGTTGAAACTGTGATTCGCTGCTACAGTTCTCTGTGCTCTCCTGGTTGCTACAAGCTGGAGTCTGCTCAGTTCTGGGGAGGAAAGAGGTATTGGCTGTGAGGGATTGAAAAATGAGATATTTGCAGCAAATGGGGAAGAGCTGTTGGCAAAAGTTTGGTGTCTGGATGTGGAGGAGGGAGGCTCCCTGTGGCTGGGGGAGGGATGCTGAGGGTCTCAGAGGGAGCCAGAGGCCCAGTAGGAGAGGCCACAGAAGAGCCCATGTCCTTGGGCAGCCAGAGCCCTCCTGGCACTGCCCTGGGCTTGAGGCAAATGGCAAGGGAGGCTCTGTGGCTGGGCTGGCAGGGGCCAGGCTCACCAGGAAGAGGTGGCGGTCCTGGGCGGTGCCGTTCTTGGCTGACAACTTCTGGATTTGGCCCTCTTTGATCAGCTCATTGGCCGGGTTGACAATGTCTTCTTCCCCACCCAGCTGCTCATACACCTCCAAGAGCTTGTGCATTTTCTCCTGCAAGAGACATGGGACTCAGGCACCAAAGGTCTGTGAGAGTGGCTGGTGACCTAGAGATGCGCGGAGTCCTTCCCTGCAACCGTGGCCCAGAATCCAGAGAGGGCAATGAGCTACTGACAAGGGTGGGAGGGAAAACAGAGTGATGTTTGAGTTGGGTATTGAAGGATGAATAGGAGTTCACCATGCAGAGCATAATAACAATGATAAACAGCAACAGAGCTAACCATTGCTGTAAGCCATGTGCTGTTCTACATGACACATGTTTTAACTCACCTAGTGAGGTGAGTGCCATTGTTATCTTCATTTTATAGACAAGGAAACTGAGGCACAGAGAGGTCAGTTGAGTATCTGAGACCCAGACTTGGACAATCCATATGTCACCTTCCCCTGGCCATGGTGACTGGTGGGGTAGTCACATGGGTAACCAGCACCCAGAAGTACGATGGGACAGGGTCAAAGCTCATGGTCCAGCTCTGAGCCGGATGCCAGTGTAGCAGAACGCAGAGCTGAGCCTGCGGCAACCTCGACAACAGCCACATGTCCGAGTCTGGACCTGCCGTGCCTCGGAAGCCCCGTCCTTGGACCTGAGTGATCTCAGTCTGTACACCCTGGAGGCGGCTGGGTTTGGCTGACCCGTTTCTGGCACCAATGCAGGTAGGTGCAAGTGGGCACAGGGTGTAGGGGGCACTAGAGGAGCCAGCAGCAGAGAGCTTAGAGGAGCAGACTAGGGTAGGGGTGAGGGTCTTTTGAGAACTGGGGGAATGGGCAGGTACCTGGTATATACACAGGGGAGCGGGGTGTGTACCTGCCCACTACTGGGGGCTGGGTGTGCAGTTGGTGTGTACCGGGGGGCTGGGTGTGAACCTGGTATGTACCGGGGAGCTGGGTGTGCAGCTGGTGTGTACTGGGGGGGCTGGGTGTGAATCTGTTATGTACTGGGGAGCTGCGTGTGCAGCTGGTGTCTAATAGTGGACAAATGCACGCACCTGGCATGTACTGGGAGGGCTGGGCAAGCACCTGGTGTGCACTAAGAGGACTGGGTATGTACCTGTCATGTCCCGGAGGGCTGAGTGAGCACAGAGCCAGTCCATGAAGGGACTAATGCAGCTTTAGTGAGTGAATGAATGACAATAACACTGAGCATTGACACTTACTGCACCAGGCAGGTCCTGTTCTGAGCATTCTATGTAGACTGATTCTTTTTTTTCCCCCCACACCTGGTGGCTCACAGGTGTGAGCCATCACGCCTGGCTAATTTTTGTATTTTTAGTAGAGACGGGGTTTCACCATGTTGGCCATGCTGGTCTTGAACTCCTGACCTCAAGTGATTCGCCCGCCTCGGCCTCCCAAAGTGCTGGGATTACAGCCATGAGCCACCACGCCTGGCCTTGCTGAGGCTTTTGAACACAAAAATTGCCATGGGCTCAGGCCATTTAGGGCTGAGTTCCATGGTAACACGTGGCCGACACTTTCTGGGGCAGGCCGGGGACCACCTTGTGGGGCAGGACTTGGGGCTGACCCTGGACATGTTGCAGCTCTCACTCTCCTTAGTGTTTTAGGAGTCATGAAACAGCCGTTCTCTGAGAGGTGTGTGAGTTTTGGGTGAAAAGACCCGGATTTGGATAATTAAATGAAACTGCCTAGGTAATGGATACTTAGAAAACAAAGGAAATTCCCTTTTTTTTTCCTGGTTTTTGTTTATTATACACTTTTTTTTTTTTTTAATTTGAGACAGAGTCTTGCTCTGATGCCCAGGCTGGAGTGCAGTGGCGCGATCTCGGCTCACTGCAAGCTCCGCCTCCCAGGTTCACGCCATTCTCCTGCCTCAGCCTCTTGAGTAGCTGGGACTACAGCCGCCCACCACCACGCCCAATTTTTTGTATTTTTAGTAGAGACGGGGTTTCACCGTGTTAGCCAGGATGGTCTCGATCTCCCCTCATGATCCGCCCGCCTCGGCCTCCCAAAGTGCTGGGATTACAGGCGTGAGCCACCGCGCCTGGCTGTAGAGTGATTCTTTTACTCTCCACAGACGCCCAGTGAGACAGGCTCTGTCGGGGCTCCCATTTTATAGATGGGGAAACTAAGGCATAGAGTGCTAAATAATTCACCAAGGACACAGATCTATTATAGCAAGGGGCGGGGCTGTCCGGCTGACCCCCCTGGGGATGGGGGTGGAAGGAGGTGTAAAAGAGTCACTCGTGGAGCCCCCCGAAGGATGGGGGCAAAGGGGCTGGCCCACAAAGGTCTCTGGCCCTCACTCTTGCTGCACCAC
The DNA here is from genome assembly GCF_009828535.3 of Hylobates moloch. Lineage (NCBI taxonomy): Eukaryota > Metazoa > Chordata > Mammalia > Primates > Hylobatidae > Hylobates > Hylobates moloch. Next base: position 65,440,892 of record NW_026652285.1, on the reverse strand, counting down.
CCTGCAGGTCACCGCTGGAGCCCCACACTCACCACTTTCCGAATGGCGGCATTGGAGTGGTTGGCGGCTGTGGAGATGAGCTCCAAGGACCCTGCGGGAGGAAGACTGGGTTCAGCCTGGGGCCACGGTGGCTCCGTTTTTGCTTGCCTGAGGGACTCCAGGGCAGCTGCCTCCAAAGAGGATCTGTCTCTGCTCTCGGCCTTTCCCAGGGTGCCTGGGCTACTCTAGAGGACTGGCCCAGAGGAAGGGGGTGACCCTGCCCCCGACCCTGCAGACACATCCCTTCTGGGGCCAATACCAGGCAGGGGGCTCCCACGATCCTGCACAGACGCCTGTCCGGGCTGCCTGCCAGCCACACCAGTCACTGCCCTTGGACTAGGAGCAGCCCCCACCAGCCCCATGAGGCCCATTCCTGGGGCCTAAGCTCTGAACAGGGCCAGCATTTAGCAGCACCTTCCCCAGACCAATGTCCACCCGCATACTTCAAGCAGGGGAGATTTTTCTCTGCCGTCAAAGACACTAAGTCCCTTCCTGGGCTGCTACGGGGCTCACTCGTTCTCTCTCTTTCTCTCTCTCTCCCCCTCCTTTCTCTGTCTCTGTGTGTCTCTCTCTCCTCCCCTGTCTGTTTCTCCCTCCCTCTCCCTCTCTTTCCCCAACGTCTCCCTATCTCTCTCTCTGTCTCCATCTCTCTCCCTCCCCTGTCTCTGTCTCTTTCCCTCTGGTCTCTCTTTCTCTCTCCCCTACCCCCGTGACCCCACGACTCTCTCTCCCCCTCTCTCCCCAACCCCAGAGTTCTTGGCAGGTGCCCCTGCACCCTCCTGGGAGCCCTTGGCCCTAGCTCACTCTCTGCATCCTTCCGGTCTGGGGCGTCCTGCGGGAGCCTCTTCAGATAGTCCTTGAGCAGCAGCTCGTACCGGGGGACCCTCTGCACAGGCTCCAGCATGTGGTGCTGCAGCGTCAGGTTCCCGCATACCTCTTGCTTCTGTGGGGACAGAGGGAGGATGGGGCACCCCAAGGACATGTGTGTGGACACTGGCCCCAACCCCGGCTTCTGGCCACCACAGCCCCAGGAAGCTGCCTGGAACTGGCTGCCCAGAACTGACTGTCCTTCAAGACATGGCTGGCACAGACTACACTTTACAACGGGGGAAACTGAGGCTCAGAAAGACTGACCAATGGAGCAAGGACTGGAACCCCAGGCAGGCTGGCCCTTGGCCCAGAGCTGGCTGTCTTATACGCATCCTTGGTGGAGAAAATAAATGCCTGGACAGGACTGTCTCCTCGCATCAACAGTGGGTTCTCCCCACTCTCACCCACCCGTGGGCCTAAGCAGGGCTCCCTTGACTCCTCTCCTGAGAAATCAGGCAGAGCTTCACCCAACCGTCCCCACTGGGAATCGGGCCAGGGCCTGTCCTCATGCCTAGAAGCCACTCGGGGAGTCCTTCTGCAGATCGCTCTCGATGTAAACACACCAGTGTTCCATCAGGTGCTGAGACCTTCGCATTCCACCCGTGCCCAGCTCTGCTCACTGGCTCCCTGTGCCTCCTCTCACACCCTGCAGCACCTCCTCACTGCCGTGTCTCCATCTGGCATCCGAACCCCAGACACGTGTGCTGAGTGCTGCCACCCTGTCAACTCTGTGCTCCCCACTCGGGTCCTCCTGCCCAGACCACTTTGCCTCTGCCTCCCCTGATGATGCCCACTGGGCAGCCTGTGAGGGCCTGCTGCCTCTGTCGTCCTGTCCACCAGCTTCCCCACCCACCTGCCAGCAACTCGAGGGCCTCAACCACCCTCACCCGGCTCAGGGCCCAGAACAGAACGGCTTCCAGCTCAGATGAGCTCAAAAATGCCTGGGATACAACAGGGTGAGAGAAACCCAAGTCGACAATCTTCATAAAAACAACTGTTTCTGTCAAGATATTCACATAATCTCCAAGTACCTCCCTATAAGAAACTTTTTTTTTTTTTTTGAGATGGAGTCTCGCTCTGTTGCCGGGGCTGGAGTGCAATGGTGTGATCTCGGCTCACTGCAACCTCCGCCTCCCAGGTTCAAGTGATTCTCCTGCCTCAGCCTCCTAAGTAACTGGGATTATAGGCGCGCACTACCACACCTGGCTAATTTTTGTATTTTTTGTAGAGATGGGGTTTCACTATGTTGGTCAGGCTGGTCTCGAATTCCTGACCTTGTGATCTGCTTACCTCGGCCTTCCAAAGTGCAGGGATTACAGGTGTGAGCCATTGCGCCTGGCCGAACCTTTTTTTTTTTTTTTTTTGATGGAGTCTTGCTCTGTCACCCAGGCTGGAGTGTAGTGGAGTGATCTTGGCTCACTATAGCCTCCGCCTCCCCAGCTCAAGCAATTCTGTCTCAGCCTCCCAAGTAGCTGGGATTACAGGCATGAGTATGCCACCACACCCAGCTAATTTTTGTATTTTTAGTAGAGATAGGGTTTCACTATGTTGCCCAGGCTGGTCTCAAACTTCTGACCTCAGGTGATCCGCCCACCTTGGCCTCCCAAAGTGCTGGGATTACAGGCATGAGCTACCGCGCCCGGCCAAGAAACTTATTAATGGGGAAAAAACCCAGCTTCACCTGAGGAGTCCTGACAGACACGCCCTTTATCAAGTGAGTATCTCCAGGATTGGGACGCAGAGACTGCGTCACCGGGCAGGACGCAGGGAGAAGAGCACAGCCTCACTCCAGGAAAAGGCACAGCCTCAATCAAACTGTGGAGAAACAGCAAAAAAACCGAAGCAGGCAGTCTACAAGTAACTAGGCTGCACCCCTCAAAAAGACAAGGACGGAGGCCTGTTCCAGACCCAAGAGGACAAATACAATAATGAGCGCAATGTGTGGCCCTGGGTTGGGTTATGGATCAGAAAACAAGAATGTTATTGGGACAATCAGTGACATCTGAGTGTGGGCTGTGGAGTAGATAGCACCAGGACGTCGGTATAAAATCCCCGATTTTGATCACTGTGCTGGGAGTACGCAAGAGAATATCCTTGTTCACATATTTAGTGATAAAGGGTTACGGTGTCTGCAACTTAGTTTCAAAACGCTCAAAAGTCATCATCATCTGTATGAGTTTAGAGAGAATAATAAAGTAAGCCAGACAAAATGTTAATAATGCATAACAATTTGTCATTTTTGCAACTTTCCTGTAAAGGTTTAAAGTTATTTCAAAATAAAAGTTTAACGTTTACAATATGCTTTGGATTAAAGGAAGGAAACCTGCAAACGCCACGGGCAACTTGACTGTCACGCAATCCTGTTTTGTCCACATCAGGGCTTCTCAGCCTGGGCACTATGGACATTCGGGTTGGAGAATTCTCTGCGGTGGGCCATCCTGTCTGCTGCAACGTGTTTTGCAGCATCCCTGGACCCCACCCACCAGATGCTGGGTGCACCCAATGTCTGCAGATATGGCCTGGGATCCCTGGGGGGCAAAGTCACCTTCAGGGAATGGCTGGACGGTACTGAGTCCAGGTGGACAGCCCTCCCCCACAGCCTGCCTGGCCCTGTGCCCAATCTGCCTAGGATGAGGGGATGCACAGACCAGTGGCTGGCCTGCAACCGGGGCCATGTCTGCTTCGAGTGTCCCCAGGCAGACGTCATCCAGGACATGGCAGGCGCGATCTCAGCTCACTGCAACCTCTGCCTCTCTGTTCAAGCAATTCTCCTGAATCAGCCTTCAGAGTAGGTGGGACTATAGGCATGCCATGCCCAGCTAATTTTTGTATTTTTAGTGGAGATGGGGTTATATAGTCTTGGGTCATGGGAAATGCATTTAAAAATAAGCTTTACATTTTAAGAAGTGGTGAGTGGAGGTACTTAAAAATAAAAAATTCTGGGCCAGGTGCGGTGGCTCACGCCTGTAATCCTAGCACTTTGGGGGGCTGAGGCAGGTGGATCACAAGGTCAGGAGATTGAGACATCCTGCCTAACACAGTGAAACCCCGTCTCTACTAAAAAATACAAAAAATTAGCCAGGCGTGGTAGCGGGCGCCTGTAGTCCCAGCTACTCGGGAGGCTGAGGCAGGAGAATGGCATGAACCTGGGAGGCGGAGCTTGCAGTGAACTGAGATCACGCCACTGCACTCCAGCCTGGGCGACAGAGCGAGACTATCTCAAAAAAAATTTAAAAATTAATAAATAAAAATAAAAAATAAAAAATTCTTTATGGCAAACACCACCACAAAGTTAAAAGATCAGGCTGGGTGTGGTGGCTCACGCCTGTAATCCCAGCACTTTGAGAGGCCAAGGAGGGCGGATCATGAGGTCAGGAGATCAAGACCATCCTGGCTAACACAGTGAAACCCCATCTCTCCTAAAAATACAAAAAAATTAGCTGGGCTTGGTGGTGGGCGCCTGTAGTCCCAGCTACTCGGGAGGCTGAGATAGGAGAATGGCGTGAACCCAGGAGGCGGAGGTTGCAGTGAGCTGAGATCGTGCCACCACACTCCAGCCTGGGCGACAGAGTGAGACTCTGTCTCAAAAAAAAATAATAAAATAAAAAAAAAAAGATCAATGGGGGAAAATAATCTGTGACATGCATGACAGAAAGCAGTTGATGTTCTTAGCATATAAAAGCCTTGTGAATCAAGAAAAAAGAGACCAGCCCTACAGGAGACAAGAGCAGCCAGGGCTGTGAGGAGGCTGTTAGCAGAAAGCTAAAAACAAAAAAGCAATGTAACATTTAAACAAAAATGCCTGCACTAGATATGGAGGGACACTGTGCAATCAGAGACTGTCCTTTGAATTCAGGTTCCATCAGATAATAGCTCGTGATGCTGTAGCTTGCACAGCCTCTTCAGCCACGATTTTCCAATGGGAAAGCTGATTCATCTCTGGGAGTTATTGTAAGGCTCAAAGCATCAACAGAGCATCTGGACACATCCCATAATTTTCCTAATTTTCTCTATGTTCCAAAATTTCAGTAATGTCATATGTTACTTTTTGGAGTAAAAAAAAATTATATATATATATGTATATGTGTGTATATATATATATATGTTTTTAAAAAATAAAACACCAGGCTCTGTGCATCTTGAGAACATCCGTGTCCACACTACCACTGCCCACCTTACCTGGATGCTGTGGATGACGTCTTTAAACAGTGGAGAGCGCTGGGTCCACGTGCTCACCAGCCCCACGGCTCGGTCAAAGTTCTTGACGTACTCGCCGTACATCTTCAGGAATGGGGCCAGCTTCTGCAGGATGTCCCCGAGCCGTGGGTTTGTGTCCCTTCATGGAGAAATAGATCATCAGAGAAATAGCTGGGTGCAATGGGGACTCTGAGGTTAGTGGACATGAACTCCACCAGGGGAGTGTGGGGTGGAGGCCAGCTCTGTGTGATGGTGAGCAAATTGGTCACCCTCTCTGAGCCTTAGCTTCCTCCCCTATGTCTTGTAGAGTAGAAAATAGTTAACTGGGCAATTAAATGAAAGATGCCTGTAAAACAGTTAAAAGTGCAAGCTGCAAGCTTAGAACCAGTGACCCAGACACAGGAGATAGCAGTAGTAGCAGAATCGCTTGAATGATGAACCACAGTTATCAAAGAGAACCAACAAAATACCATTATGCTCCTTTTAAATGGGCAAAGATTAGAAACAATGGTTCTATCCAATGCTGGCGAAGTCCTGTGGAAAGTAGCTCTTTGTAGTACTGATAATGAAAAAAGCTGCTTTGGACAGGGATTTGCAAATAATTTTCAAGAAACAGAAGAATATACTAATCGTCTTTGACCTTAGGACTGTTTCAAAAAGAAAGAAAAAAGCCACAGGCACAAAGCCATCACTAAGGCGTGACTGTGAACTGCACTCATACATTTAATTTAAAGGTCCAGGCCGGGTGTGGTGGCTCATGCCTGTAATCCAGCACTTTGGGAGGCCGAGGTGGGCGGATCACGAGGTCAGGAGATCGAGACCATCCTGCCCAACACAGTGAAACCCCGTCTCTACTAAAAAAAAAAAAAAAAAAATACAAAAAATTAGCCGGGCGTGGTAGCGGGTGCCTGTAGTCCCAGCTACTTGGGAGGCCGAGGCAGGGGAATGGCGTGAACCCAGGAGGCGGAGCTTGCAGTGAGCCGAGATCGCGCTACTGCACTCCAGCCTGGGCAACAGAGTGAGACTCTGTCTCAAAAAAAAAAGTCCAAAGGGCAGGGTGGCTAAGTCATTAGACTCCTGTGCTGTGATAAAAGTTGCAGAGGAGGTCACACATGCACTCATGAGTTAGCAGTCTCCAGGGCCTTGCAGGAGAAAACCTGTCTCTACCAAGCATGGATTTTTGTCAGCCAGAAGGCTGCATCCAGTCCTGACTGCCTTGGGGACACAATGTAACCTGTTCAGCAGCTGGACCATGTCCTTGTACAGATTTATAAATTGACACAGCCTCTCCCTGAGCAACAGGTGAAAGGACTCCCCCTGGCCTCCCATTCCAGTCAAGCCTCTGTGGTCTCCTGGGCTGCAGCCTGGAGAACGGGCTTGTGGGACACAGAAGGACCAGGCTCCTCATGCAGAGGGAAACCGAGCCTGCGAAGGGCCCAGGCAGCAGAGACCCTAAGTCAAACAGCAGCGGCACCCACAATGAGGGGAAACACAACACCCAACGTGGGGAACTGATGAGTCTGGGGGCCAGCCTGGGATGTTTCATGAATTGTGACTTGCACTGAGCTGTCCCTCTGCTAATGAACAGAAGCAGCAGTGGGACAGAGGGACAGGCCACAGGGATAGCAGGAGGATCTGAGGTCCACTGTTGAGAGGGAAAAACAGCATTTTTAAAACAAAGGTGGAGTATAAACTAGGAGGGACAATAAAACCAACTAGCACTATCCACTGTGTGGTGTTTCCAGATGTCAAACCTCATTTTAGTTTCAGAGCCCCAAGTGGGGCGTTAAAAGCCCTTCATTCCGCATCATCCGCTTTCTCAGGAACTAAGCCTTGGAGACCGTAAGTGGCCGGCCAAGGTCACCAGCCAGGAAGGGGTGGGGTCTGGATCGGACCCAGGACCATGCGGAGAAGGGAGGCGCCCAGCCACCATGAGACAGTCCCCCAGCACTTGCCTGGCTCTCAGGCACATGAACCCAGGTCTAGAAACCACTTGAGGGGCCCCACGGCATCCGCAGATGGTACTCACCACTCCTCCGTGATCCGCGTCTTCAGCTCCGGCAGCAGGAACTGCCCGTGGAAGCAGTGGATGGAGGAGATGTTAGAGAATATGCCCATGATGACTTCTGGAGGGATCCCAGCATCCGTCAGCCTGGTGCAGAAAACCTGAGCATAGAGAAGCCCACGTGTGGCCAGTGAGCCTCTTCCACTGAGCACAGTTGCCGCCCTGCTTCGGCCACAGGTGAGGGCGCTTGGGAGGGGCCGCTGCTGCCACCTTGTGTTTTCTTAATGAATTTCAGAATTATTGTCCTCCCTTTTCATCGAACTGGTTCAGACAACCTCATGGTCTAAATGCAAGCTCACTTATGACTTACGAATGTGGGTGAGGCAGGGACAGTCCCCTGAGGGCAGGGAACGATATCTTTCCTCAGCCACCTCTCATGCGAAATGGAAGGTTCAGACTTCCTTTTCTTTCTCGTGAGATAAAAACAGCAGCAGCACCGTCTGTCAAAACCCCGGCTTCCATGGGTGCTTTATTTCCTGTGCTCATAAACCCCACGTTGTCATGTGGATAGAGATGAGTGGCAAACTCTGTCCCAAGTACTTATGCAGAAAAACATCCAGAAGCCATTTACATGCTCAGATCATGCAGCTGCCAAAAAGAAATGTCCCACAGGTGACTTGGCAAAGCCATTTCCTCAGAGCTACAAGCACTGAAAACAAAAAATAAGTTTCTAGGACGGGCGCGGTGGCTCACGCCTGTAATCCCAGGACTTTGGGAGGCCGAGGCTGGTGGATCACCTGAGGTCAGGAGTTCAAGACCAGCCTGACAAATATGGTGAAACCCCGTCTCTACTATAAATACAAAAATTAGCTGGGCGTGGTGGTGTGTGCCTGTAGTCCCAGCTACTCAGGAGGCTGAGACAGAGGAATTGCTTGAACCCAAGAGGCAGAGGTTGCAGTGAGCCAAGATCACGCCACTGCACTCCAGCCTGGGTGACAGAGTGAGACTCTGCCTCAAAAAAAAAAAAGAAGTTTGTAGACCAGACTTAAATTTGTCTGAGTTTTAGTATTTAAGTCATTCATACTGCACCTATAATGCCCAGCCAATGCTAAGAGATACTGAAACTGCCCCTAAGCCATGTGGGCTACCTGGTCCAGCAGGTGCAGCCGCTTCACATAGGTCTCCTCGGTGTGCAGGAGCTCCTGGGCAATGTGGAGAAGCTTCTGGGGGCCAGAGTGCTGCGGAGAGAAGAGATGCAGCTCACCTGGGGAAGATGAGCCTTGGGGAATCAGCACCTAACGGGCTGCCACTATGTGCAGGAGAACCAGGGGCCACGGGGGCAGCAGGAGGCCACTGGGGCAGGAGGAGGGGCAGGAGGGGCCACTGTGATGGCAATGTGGTGCTCAGTTCTCATAGATGGGCCTTTGACTACAGAGCAGTTGCAGCGACCACATCAAAATATATTGCACGGTGATGTCAGCAAGATGATGGACTAAACAGCTCTCGGCCCTCCTTCTGCTCAGAGACATAAGGTTAACAACAATATATGGGCCAGAACACCTGTGTGAGAATTCCAGAGACCAGCTGAGAAGCTACAGCACCCAAGCCATTATAAAGCCAAGAAAAGATTTCAGTAAAAGGTGTAGGGAAATTGGTGATGTTTGGCAGGCTTGTCTTAGTCCATTTTACCCGCTCTACATGCGTACCACCGTGTCCAGCTAGTTTTTTTCTATTTTCGTTTTGTAGAGATGAGGTTTTGCCATGTTGCCCAGGCTGGTCTTGAACTCCTGGACTCAACCTATCTGCCCGCCTCAGCCTCCCAAAGTGCTGAGATTACAGGTGTGAGCCACCGTGCCTGGCCTCCTCCTGTTTTTGACATTGGGCAGGCTAACAAACCTCTGTAACTTTCAGTGACCCCAAATGCAAAACAGCAGTGTCACCACCTAGTACCTACATCACAGGGATGTTATGAGGATGGAGTGGAACAACACACATGAAACACTTCATGCAGGACAGGGCACAGAGTATGAGCTAATCAAAGCTGGAAATCATCACTATGGAAGTTTTCACTGAAAATGCCTGAGACTGGGTAATTTCTAAACAAAAGAAGTTTATTTCTCAAAGTTCTGAGGGTTGATCTCTGCTTCCAAGATGGTGGCCTGAACACTATCCCCTCACATAGTGGAAGCAGTAGAAGAGAAAAAGGGAGATGAAGGCTGTGTCCTCACATGGTGGAAGAGCAGAGAGCAAACCCATGAACTTTCTCTTTTATAAAAACCCTAATGCTATTCATGATGGCTCTGACCTCATGACTTAATTACCTCCTGAAGGCCCTATTGTGGCAGGCCAATTCTCCCTGACAATCACACAGACAGGCCTGTGTGACTGTCACACAGACAGGCCTGTGTGACAGTCACACAGACAGATTTCCACAGCATGGCCTTAACATGGAGCAAGTAGTTAAACCTAGGGAAATCAGTGCCCAGACATTAAAGCTAGAAATGAAACACGGTCAGTAGGAGCCTTGTGTAAGCTTCTCCCTAACCTGGAGCAAGTCAAAATAATGGAGGCAGTTTTACATTCCTAGTACCAGGACCCCATCTTGGGTCAACGGAATCTGAGACAAGTCAAGGTAACAGAGGCAGCTGTTTGAATAGATTCATTGGAGAGTCTAAGGCAGCTCTCCAGACCAAGCTGTAAAGGAGACAAGATAGAAATAATCACTCCAGTACCACAGTAGACAGACCTTGAAGGTACTGCGGCTCTTTTAATCAGACTTAGCAAGCATTTTTTGCCTCTGACCTTCTAGTTGAAACAAAATTAGCTACAAAGAAACAGAAAAATGTAGCCCAATCAAAGGAAAAAAAATAAAAAACTCCAAAACTGATCCTAAGGAAACACAGATCTATGAGCTGCTTGAAAAAAACAATCGAAATAGTTGTCATAAAGATACTCTATGAGATAAAAGAGAACAGATAGATGACTTTAAAAAATCAGGAATGATGCATGAACAAAGTGAGAATATCAACAAAGAGATAGAAACTATTAAAAAGGACAAACCAGACATTCTGGAGATGAAATACACTTTAATTGAACCGAGAAATTTTTAAGAGGGGTTTGACAGCAGACTTGATCAGGCAGAAGAAAATGTCGGCAAACTTGAAAAGAGGTCATTTGAAATCATAGAGTCAGATAAGAAAAAAAAAAAAAGAGCAAGGAGAGCCTAAGGGATGTATGGGCCACTATCAAGTAGATCAATATATGCACATGTAAGTTCCAAAGGAGAAGAGAGAGAATGGGGCAAATAGTTTATTTACAGAAATAATGGCTGAAAATTTCCCAAATTTGAGGAAAGCAATGGACTTAAAAGTTCAAGAATCTCAAAGACCTCCAACTGGGGTAAATCAACAGAGAACAATACCAAGACACATTATAATTATATAACTGTCTAAAGTCAAACACAAAGAAAATCTTGAAAACAGCAAGAGAAAAATAATTTGTCTCATGTAAGGGGTCTTCCATAAGATTATGAGAGGATTTGTCAGTGGTAACTTTGCAAACCAGAAGGCAGAGGGAGGATACATTCAAAGTGCTGAAAGAAAAAAAACTGTCAACAAAGAATATTGTATTTGACAAAATTGTTCTTTAAAAATGGAGGAATAAACACTTTTCCAGTTAAACAAAAGCTGAGGGAGTTCTTTGCCATTAAATGTGCTCTAAAATAAAAAAGATTAAGGAGTACTTTATGATGAAACAAAAGGATGGTAAAAAGCAACATGAAACAACAGGATAATATAAGGTTCTTCAGTAAAGGTGAACACATGGATAATACAATAATTTGTACTATTATCCTTTTGGTGCATAGAATTTAAATCACAAAAACATTTAAACATTTAAATCTATATGAATAAATAAAGATGAATTCAGGACATCAATCAGAGCAGGGAGAGGGAGGTGGAATTGTAAAAGAGTAGAGTTTTTGCATGTGATTGAAGTTGTTATTAGTTTAAAATAGAATGCTATAACTTTAAAATGTTTTATGTAATTGCAATGGTAAGCACAAATAAAATATCTATAGATAAAAAAGGAAATGAGAAAGAAATAAAAGCATATCACTACAAAAAAAAAATCAATGAAACACAAAGAAAGATAGTAAGAGAGTAAAGGAGGGACACAAAAAACCTGTAAGACATCCAGAAAACAACCAAATGGCAGTAGTAGGTCCTTTCCTATCAGTAACTACTTTAAATGTAAATGGATTAAACTTCCCAATCAAAAGACATATTGGCAGCCAGGCGTGGTGGCTGACACCTGTAATCCCAGCACTTTGAGAGGCCAAGGCGGGGGGATCATGAAGTCAGGAGTTTGAAACAAGCCTGACCAACATGGTAAAACCCCATCTCTACTAAAAATACAAAAATTAGCTGGGCGTGGTGGTGGGCACCTGTAATCCCAGCTAGTTAGGAGGCTCAGGCAGGAGAATTGCTTGAACCTAGGAGGTGGAAGTTACAGCGAGCTGAGATTGTGCCACTGCACTCCAGCCGGGGAAACAGAGCGAGACTGTCTTAAAAAAAAAAAAAAGAGGTTCCAAGATGGCCGAATAGGAAAAGCTCCAGTCTGCAGCTCCCAGCGTGAGTGATGCATTAGACGGCTGATTTCTGAGGTACTGGGTTGATCTCACTAGGGCTTGACAGACAGTGGGTGCAGCCCACGGAGCAGGGTGGGCCATTGCCACACCTGGGAAGCGCAAGGGGTTGGGGAATTACCTTTCCTAGCAAAGGGAAGCCGTGACGGATGGTACCTGGAAAATCGACACACTCCCACCCTAATACTGTGCTTTTCCAATGGCCTTAGCAAACGGCACACCAGGAGATTATATCCCACACCTGGCTCAGAGGGTCCCATGCCCACGGAGCCTCGCTCACTGCTTGCACAGCAGTCTGAGATCGAACTGCAAGGCAGCAGCGAGGCTGGGGGAGGGGCGTCCGCCATTGCTGAGGCTTGAGTAGGTAAACAAAGCGGCTGGAAAACTTGAACTGGGTGGAGCCCACCACAGCTCAAGGAAGCCTACCTGCCTCTGTAGACTCTACCTCTGGGGGTAGGGCATAGCTGAACAAAAGGCAGTAGAAACTTCTGCAGACTTAAACATCCCTGTCTGACAGCTTTGAAGAGGGTAGTGCTTCTCCCAGCACGGAGTTTGAGATCTGAGAACGGACAGACTGCCTCCTCAAGTGGGTCCCTGAGCCCTGAGTAGCCTAACTGGGAGACACCTCCCAGTGGGGGCCGACTGACACCTCATACAGCCGGGTGCCCCTCTGAGACAAAGCTTCCAGAAGAAGGATCAGATGGCAACATTTGCTGTTATGCAATATTTGCTGTTCTGCAGCCTCCGCTTGTGAAACCCAGGCAAACAGGGAGTGGACCTCCAGCAAACTCCAACAGACCTGCAGCTGAGGGTCTTGACTGTTAGAAAGAAAACTAACAAACAGAAAGGACATCTACACCAAAACCCCATCTGTATGTCACCATCATCAAAAACCAAAGGTAGATAAAACCACAAAGATGGGGAGAAACCAGAGCAGAAAAGCTGAAAATTCTGAAAATCAGAGCACCTCTTCTCCTCCAAAGGAATGCAGCTCCTTGCCAGCAACGGAACAAAGCTGGAAGGACAATGACTTTGGCGAGTTGACAAAAGTAAGCTTCAGATGATTGGTAATAACAAACTTCTCCGAGCTAAAGGACGATGTTTGAACCCATCGCAAAGAAGCTAAAAACCTTGAAAAAAGGTTAGACGAATGGCTAACTAGAATAACCAGTGTAGAGAAGTCCTTAAATGACCTGATGGAGCTGAAAACCATGGCAGGAGAACTATGTGATGCATGCACAAGCATCAGTAGCCGATTTGATCAAGTGGAAGAAAGGGTATCAGTGATTGAAGATCAAATGAATGAAATGAAGTGAGAAGAGAAGTTTAGAGAAAAAAGAGTAAAAAGAAACAAACAAAGCCTCCAAGAAATATGAGACTATGTGAAAAAACCAAACCTGTGTCTGATTGGTGTACCTGAAAGTGACAGGGAGAATGGAGCCAAGTTGGAAAACACTCTGCAGGATATTATCCAAGAGAACTTCCCCAACCTAGTGAGGCAGGCCAACATTCAAATTCAGGAAATACAGAGAATGCCACAAAGATACTCCTCGAGAAGAGCAACTCCAAGACACATAATTGTCAGATTCACCAAAGTTGAAATGAAGGAAAAACTGTTAAGGGCAGCCAGAGAGAAAGGTTGGGTTATCCACAAAGGGAAGCCCATCAGACTAACAGCAGATCTCTTGGCAGAAACTCTACAAGCCAGAAGAGAGTGGGGGCCGATATTCAACATTCTTAAAGAAAAGTATTTTCAACCCAGAATTTCATATCCAGCCAAACTAAGCTTCACAAGTGAAGGAGAAATAAAATCCTTTACAGACAAACAAATTCTGAGAGATTTTGTCACCACCAGGCCTGCCTTACAAGAGGTCCTGAAGGAAGCACTACATATGGAAAGGAACAACCGGTACTAGCCACTGCAAAAACATGCCAAATTGTAAAGACCATCAATGCTAGGAAGAAACTGCATCAACTAACAAGCAAAATAACCAGCTAACATCATAATGACAGGATCAAATTCACACATAACAATATTAACCTTAAATGGAAATGGGCTAAATGCTCCAATTAAAAGACACAGACTGGCAAATTGGATAAAGAGTCAAGACCCATCAGTGTGCTGTATTCAGGAGACCCATCACACGTGCAGAGACACACATAGCCTCAAAATAAAGGGATGGAGGAAGATCTATCAAGCAAATGGAAAACAAAAAAAAGCAGGGGTTGCTATCCTAGTCTCTGATAAAACAGTCTTTAAACCAACAAAGATCAAAAGAGACAAAGAAGGCCATTGCATAATGGTAAAGGGACCAATTCAACAAGAAGAGCTAACTATCCTAAATATATATGCACCCAATACAGGAGCATCCAGATTCATAAAGCAAGTCCTTAGAGACCTACAAAGAGACTTAGACTCCCACACAATAATAATGGGAGACTTTAACACCCCACTGTCAACATTAGACAGATCAACAAGATAGAAAGTTAACAAGGATATCCAGGAATTGAACTCAGCTCTGCACCAAGTGGACCTAATAGACATCTACAGAACTCTACACCCCAAATCAACAGAATATACATTCTTCTCAGCACCACATCACACTTATTCCAAAATGGACCACATAGTTGGAAGTAAAGCACTCTTCAGCAAATGTAAAATAACAAAAATTATAACAAACTGTCTCTCAGACCACAGTGCAATCAAACTAGAACTCAGGATTAAGAAACTCACTCAAAACCGCTCAACTACATGGAAACTGAACAACCTGCTTCTGAATGACTACTGGGTACATAACAAAATGAAGGCAGAAATAGATGTTCTTTGAAACCAATGAGAACAAAGACACAACATACCAGAATCTCTGGGACACATTTAAAGCAGTGTGTAGAGCGAAATTTATAGCACTAAATGCCCACAAGAGAAAGCAGGAAAGATCTAACATTGACACCCTAACATCACAATTAAAAGAACTAGAGAAGCAAAAGCAAACACATTCAAAAACTAGCAGAAGGCAAGAAATAACTAAGATCAGAGCAGAACTGAAGGAGACAGAGACACAAAAAACCCTTCAAAAAACTCAGGCCGGGCGCAGTGGCTCACGCCTGTAATCCCAGCACTTTGGGAGGCTGAGGCGGGCAGATCACGAAGTCAGGAGATCGAGACCATCCTGGCTAACACAGTGAAACCCCGTCTCTACTAAAAATACAAAAAATTAGCCGGGCGAGATGGCGGGCGCCTGTAGTCCCAGCTACTTGGGAGGCTGAGGCAGGAGAATGGCATGAACCCTGGGGGGCAGAGCCTGCAGTGAGCCGAGATCGTGCCACTGCACTCCAGCCTGGGCGACAGCGAGACTCTGTCTCAAAAAAAAAAAAAAAAAAAAAAAAAAAAAAAAAAAAAAAAAAAAAAAAAAAAAAAAAAAAAAAAAAAAAAAAAAAAAATTCAATGAATCCAGGTGCTGGTGTTTTGAAAAGATCAACAAAATGGATAGACCATTAGCAAGACTAATAAAGAAGAAAAGAGAGAAAAATCAAATAGATGCAATAAAAAATGATAAAGAGGATATCACCACTGATCCCACAGAAATACAAACTACTATCAGCGAATACTATAAACACCTCTATGCAAATAAACTAGAAAATCTAGAAGAAATGGATAAATTCCTGGACACATACACCCTCCCAAGACTAAACCAGGAAGAAGTTGAATCCCTGAATAGACCAATAACAGGTTCTGAAATTGAGGCAATAATTAATAGCCTACCAACGAAAAAAAGTCCAGGACTAGACGGATTCACAGCCGAATTCTACCAAAGGTACAAAGAGGAGCTGGTACCATTCCTTCTGAAACTATTCCAATCAATAGAAAAAGAGGTTATCCTCCCTATTTCATTTTATGAGGCCAACAACATCCTGATATCAAAGCCTGGCAGTGACACCACAAAAAAAGAGAATTTTAGACCAATATTCCTGATGAACATCGATACAAAAATCCTCAATAAAATACTGGCAAACTGAACCCAGCAGCATATCAAAAGGCTTATCCATCACCATCAAGTTGGCCTCATCCCTGGGATGCAAGGCTGGTTCAACATACACAAATCAATAAATGTAATCCATCATATAAACAGAACCAAAGACAAAAACCACATGATTATCTCAATAGATGCAGAAAAGGCCTTCAACAAAATTCAACAGCCCTTCATGCTACAAATGCTTGATAAACTAGATATTGATGGAACATATCTCAAAATAATAAGAGCTATTTAGGAAAAACCTAGAGCCAATATCATACTGAATGGGCAAAAACTGGAAGCATTTCCTTTGAAAACTGGCACAAGACAGGGATGCCCTCTCTCACCACTCCTATTCAACGTAGTGTTGGAAGTTCTGGCCAGGGCAATCAGGCGAGAGAAAGAAATAAAGCGTATTCAATTAGGAAAAGAGGAAGTTAAATTGTCCCTGTTTGCAGATGACATGATTGTATATTTAGAAAACCCCATCATCTCAGCCCAAAATCTCCTTAAGCTGATAAGCAACTTCAGCAAAGTCTCAGGACACAAAAACAATTTGCAAAAATCACAAGCATTCCTCTACACCAATAACAGACAAACAAAGAGCCAAATCATGAGTGAACTCCCATTCACAACTGCTTCAAAGAGAATAAAATACCTAGGAATCCAACTTACAAGGGATGTGAAGGACCTCTTCAAGGAGAACGACAAACCACTGCTCAATGAAATAAAAGAGGACACAAACAAATGGAAGAACATTCCATGCTCATGGATAGGAAAAATCAATATTGTGAAAATGGCCATACTGCCCAAGGTAATTTATAGATTCAATGCCATCCCCATCAAGCTACCAATGACTTTCTTCACAGAATTGGAAAAAACTACTTTAAAGTTCATATGGAACCAAAAAAGAGCCCACATTGCCAAGACAATCCTAAGCCAAAAGAACAAAGCTGGAGGCATTATGCTACCCGACTTCAAACTATATTACAAGGCTACAGTAACCTAAACAGCATGGTACTGGTACCAAAACAGAGATATAGACCAATGGAACAGAATAGAGCCCCCGGAAATAATACCACACATCTACAACAATCTGATCTTTGACGAACCTGACAAAAACAAGAAATGGGGAAAGGATTCCCTATTTAATAAATGGTACTGGGAAAACTGGCTAGCCATATGTAGAAAGCTGAAACTGGACCCCTTCCTTACATCTTATACAAAAATTAATTCAAGATAGATTAAAGACTTAAATGTTAGACCTAAAACCATACAAACCCTGGAAGAAAACCTAGGCAATACGATTTAGGCCATAAGCATGGGCAAGGACTTCATGACTAAAATACCAAAAGCAATTGCAATGCCAACAAAAGCCAAAATTGACAAATGGGATCTAATTAAACTAAAGAGCTTCTGCACAGCAAAAGAAACTACCATCAGAGTCAACAGGCAACTTACAGAATGGGAGAAAAGTTTTGCAATCTACCCATCTGACAAAGGGCTAATATCCAGAATCCACAAAGAACTTAAACAAATTTAAAAGAAAAAAATCAAACAACCCCATTAAAAAGTGGGCAAAAGATATGAACAGACACTTCTCAAAAGAAGCCATTTATGCAGCCAACAGACACATGAAAAAATGCTCATCATCACTGGCTATCAGAGAAATGCAAATCAAAACCACAATGAGATACCATCTCACACCAGTTAGAATGGCAATCATTAAAAAGTCAGGAAACAACAGGTGCTGGAGAGGACGTGGTGAAATAGGAACACTTTTACACTGTTGGTGGGACTGTAAACTAGTTCAGCCATTGTGGAAGACAGTGTGGTGATTCTTCAAGGATCTAGAACTAGAAATATCATTTGACCCAGCCATCCCATTACTGGGCATATATCCACAGGATTATCAAATCATGCTGTTATAAAGACACATGCATACGTATGTTTATTGCAGCACTATTCACAATAGCAAAGACTTGGAACTAACCCAAATGTCCATCAATAATAGACTGAATTAAGAAAATGTGGCACATATACACCATGGAATACTATGCAGCCATAAAAAAGGATGAGTTCATGTCCTTTGTAGGGACATGGATGAAGCTGGAAACCATCATTCTGAGCAAACTATTGCAAGGACAGAAAACCAAACATCGCGTGTTCTCACTCATAGATGGGAATTGAACAATGAGAACACTTGGACACAGAGTGGGGAATATCACACAC
This sequence comes from Hylobates moloch, assembly GCF_009828535.3. NCBI lineage: Eukaryota > Metazoa > Chordata > Mammalia > Primates > Hylobatidae > Hylobates > Hylobates moloch. The sequence goes on along the minus strand of NW_026652285.1, from coordinate 65,422,891 downwards.
TGGGGCCTGTCATGGGGTCAGGGGAGGGAGGAGGGATAGCATTAGGAGATATACCTAATGTAAATGATGAGTTAACGGGTGCAGCACACCAACATGGCACATGTATACATATGTAACAAACCTGCACGTTGTGGACATGTACCTTAGAACTTGAAGTATAATAGTAATAAAAAAAGAAAAAGACATATTGGCTGAATGGATTAAAAATAACAGCATCCAACTATATGCTGTTGAGAAGAGACTCACTTTAGATATAAGGACACATATAGGGTGAAAGTGACAGGATCGAAAAAGATATTTCATGCAAATGGTAACCAGAAGAGAGCAGGAGTGGCCATAGTTAGATCAAATAGACTTTATAGCAAAAACTGTTACAAGGCTGGATGCAATGGTGTATACCTATAGTCCCACCTACTCAGGAGGTTGAGGTGGGTCACTTAAGCCCAGGAGTTCGAGGCTATCCTGGGCAACATAGTGAGACCTTATACCAAAAAAAAAAGGAGAGTGATATCAGTAAGATGGATGACTAGAAACATCTGACATTCCTCCCCTCATCCCAAGAAAAGACTAAGGCACAAACAACTAAGATTTGGCTGGTGCTGGAGCGAGTGGTGGAGTAGAGATGCACCTGTGATGATTGGGAGAGCAGTGTGGAGGCACCCAGCCTCTAGTGGTCCCATCTCCCTCCAACCAGATAGCATCTATCCAGAGTCAGGAGGGACTTCGTTTTGCAGGGAAAAAGTATAATGCAAGAGAATCCCACAGTCCTCGCAAGTCCCAAGCCTAGTTTGGAGAGTTGTGAGAATTTGCACAGCTACATCACCCATATTAGAATCACAAAGTGTACACACCCCACCCCCCAACCACCCACTGTGAACCAGGCTGCTGTGGCATGGCACTATCCTGAGACCAGAGCCACCTCTAGAATGCTCCAGGCAGTAGCTACTGTACCTCTCCAGCACTGGGGCTCCATCTCCATTCCACCAAGACCACATGAGTGGTTGAATGCCACAACTGCAGATGCATAGAGCTTGGGCCCAGGATCAGCTGTGACTCTGTTCCTGCACAGCAGGGAAACCAACCCTCACTGCCACACTTTCAGCTAAAAGAACAGTCTGCCACTCCAACCCAGGAGGAGCTCAAGCAATCCTCCCAGCTATTCTTCAGAAAGGAAGGAGGAATAAAATCTTTAACCAACAAGCAAAATCTAAGGGAATTCATCACCACTAGACCAGTCTTATAAGAAATGCTCAAGACAGTCTTATATCTGGAAGTGAAAAGACAATAAACACCATCTTGAAAACATGTAAAACTATAAAACTCACTGGTAAAGCTGATACACAAAGGATAAAAGAAATGAATCAAACTTATCACTGCAGAAAACCACCCAACTACAAAAATAAATAATGAGAAGAAAAAAAGGATATACAAAACAACCAGAATGCAATCAATAAAATGATAGGAGTAAGTTCTCACCAATCAATAATAATCTTGAATGTAAATAGATTAAATTCCCCTGTTTAAAAGATAAACTAGCTGAATGGATTAAAAAACCAAGACCCAACTATATGCTGTCCACAAGAAACTCCCCTTACCTGTAAAGACACACATAAACTGAAAGTTGAGGATGAAAAAAGATAGTCCATGTAAACAGAAATCCAAAACAAGCAGGAGTAGCTATACTTATATCAGACGAAGAAGACTTCAAGTCAAAAACTATAAAAAGAAACAAAGACAGACATTACATAATAATAAAGGGATTAATTCAGGAGGAGAATATAATTGTAAATATATATGCACCAAATACTAGAGCACCTAGATATAGAAAGCAAATATTATTAAATATAAAGGGAAAGATAGACCTCCAACACAATAGTGGTTGGAAATTTCAACACCCCACTCTCAGTATTAGATAGATCATCTAGACAGAAAATCAAAGACACATCAGATTTATACTACACCATAGAACAAATGGACCTAACAGACATTTACAGAACATTTCACCCAACAGCTGCAGAATACACATTCTTCTCATGTACACATGGAATATTCTCCAGGACTGACAATATGTTAGGACACAAAACAAGCCTCAAATTTTTTTTTAATCAAAATTATATTAGGTATCTTATCTTACCACAATGGAATAAAACTAGACATCAATAACAAGAGAAACATTCAAAGCTATATCAATATACGGAAATTAAATAACATGCTCCTGAATGATGAATGGATGAAGGAAGAAATTAAGAATGAAATTTAAGGGCCGGGTGCAATGGCTCACACCTGTAATCCCAGCACTTTGGGAGGCCAAGGCTGGCATACTGCTTGAGCCTAGGAGTTTGAGACCAGCCTGGGCAACATGGTGAAACCCCATCTCTACAAAAAAATATAAAAATTAGCTGGATGTGGTGATGGGTGACTGTAATCCCAGCTCCTCAGGAGGCTGAGGCAGGAGAATAGCTTGAGCTAGGGAGGCAGAGGTTGCAGTGAGCCAAGATTGCGCCACTGCACTCCAGCCTGCGTGACAGGGTGAGACTCTGTCTCAAAAACAAACAAACAAACAAACAAATCTCCAAACAAAAAAAGTCCAGGACCCAATGGGTTCACCACTGAATTCTACTGAACCTATAGAGAACAATTGATCCCAATTATCAAACTATTCCAAAAAAATTGAATCAGAGGAAATTCTTCCTAACTCATTTTACAAGGTCATCATAACCTTGATACCAAAACCAGGAAAAGACACAACAAAAAAAGAAAACTACAGGCCGATATCCCTGATGAACATAGATGAAAATATCCTCAACAAAATACCTGCAAACCAAATCTAACAGCACATGAAAAAGATAACAAACCACAATCAAGTGGGATTTATCCCAGGACGCAAGGATGGTTCCATATATACAAATCAATAAATGTGATACATCACATTCACAGAACTAAGAACAAAAACCATATGATCATTTTAATATATGCTGAGACAGCATTTGATAAAATTCAGCATCCCTTTATTATAAAAGCCCTCAACAAACTAGGTATAGAAGGAATATGCCTCAAAATAATAAAGCCCATATGTGAGAAACCCACAGCTAACATCTTACTGAATACAGAAAAGCTGAAAGCTTCCCCTCTAAGAATTGGGACAAGACAAGGATGCCCACCTTCCCCACTATTATTCAACATAGTACTGGAAGTTTTAGCCAGAAGAGTTAGGCAAGAGAAAGAAATAAAAGGCATCCAAATGGGAATAGAGGAAGTCAAATTGTCCCTGTTTGCAGATTATATAATCTTTTTTGTTTTTTTTGATACAGGATCTCACTTGTTGCCCGCACCACCATGCCCAGCTAACTTTTTAATTTTTTGGTATAGACGAGGTCTCACTATGTTGCTCAAGCTGGTCTTGAATTCCTTGGTTCAAGCAATCCTCCCACGTCCGCCTCCCAAAGTTCTGGGATTACAGGTGTGAGCCACTAAACCTAGCTGATGTGATCTTATATATAGGAAAACCTATATTGTATCACAAAACTCTTAGAACTGATAAACAAATTTCATAAGTTGAAGGGCACAAAATCAATATACGAACAACAGTAGTGTTTCTATACACAAACAACAAACTAGCTGAAAAAGAAATCAAGAAGGCAATCTCATATACAATAACTGCAAAATAAATACCTAGGAATACATTTAATGAAGGAGGTAAAAAAAAAAAAAAAAACCTCCACAAGTTGTGAAAAAAAAAAAAACCAAAAAACTCAGGACCCCAATTCATGATGCCAAAAGAAAAAAATTAAGCTGAAAGCTGAGTCATGCAAGAAACTGTCTTTCCTTTTGTTCCTAAGCAGACAGCTATAGATGAAAGGTTAAATATCTCCACAGCTGGCTGCCCTATGTTTACCTCATCTTATGTAAAGTGCTGATTTACTGAGAACCAGATGAATACATAATTGACTATTTGCCTACAGGCTCCTTTTCTCTTGCAACATATGGATTAACATACCTTCCCTTTCTCCCCTCCAGCCCATTTTTCCCCTTTAAATACTGAAGCCTTCAAAGTCCTCTTTGGAGAAAGGCACAGGCCACAGACTGTTTTTCTATGATTCCATGTTTATTTCTTCCAAGCATGACCTCAACCTTGGCAAAATAAACTTCTAAATTGATTGAAACCAGTCTCAGATACTTTTTGGTTTACAAAAGAAAACTAAAAAACACTCATGAGGCCGGGTTTAGTGGATCATGCCTGTAATCCCAGCACTTTGGGAGGCTGAGGCGGGTAGATCACGAGGTCAGGAGATCAAGACCATCCTGGCTAACACGGTGAAACCCCGTCTCTACTAAAAACACAAAAATTATCCAGGTGTCGTGGCACGCATCTGTAGTCCCAGCTACTCGGGAGGCTGAGGCAGGAGAATCACTTGAACCTGGGAGGCAGAGGTTGCAGTGAGCCTAGACTGTGCCATTGCACTCCAGCCTAGGTGACAGAGCAAGACTCCATCTCAAAAACAAAACAAAACAAAACAAAACAAAACAAAAAAACGCTGATGAAAGAAATTGAAGTGGATAATGTTTCATGAAAGGGCTGTGCATGCAGAGACCCCTAAATGCTGAAAGAGTTTTGAGGAACCAAAGAATAAGGCAGACTAATGTAGTTTCTCAGCAGAGGGTGATTTATTGGGGAACTTACAGACAGGAGCATGGTCTTGGGTGGCCACAAAACAGATAGATCTTCACACTGTCAACCCCCAAACCCAGGACTTATATGCCATAGGGAAAGGGTATACAGTGCTTCAGAAGGAGTGTGTAGGACATTGAAATCAACCCCTCAGGGAAAGGCAAGAATATTGTATTTATCATAGCCTAAGGGCAGGATTTATGGTAAGTATGTGTTTAGGATTTATGTTAAGTATGTGTCATGACCTAAGGTTAAGATTTACAGTAAGTACTTGCTCTTATATAAGGAACAGTAATAAGATAGAAATCTTACAGGCATTCCTGGAACTATGATTAATCAGAAGTCAACATGGCAGATTAGTGTAAGGTAAGTAGCCAGGCAGACATGAGCAGGGAAGCAGGGGAGCAGGGGCCCCGCCACACCAGGAATATCAGGTGACCATCATCAGGCGATGGTCTTGATAGATGCAGGAGGCAGATAAGAAAGGGTCCCTGGAGAATCTCCAACCTGTCCCACAAGCGTTTATGCCAGATGTTTTTTTGTAGGTAAGGGAAACTGTGCAGGGTCTTGCCTGGGCATGCCTGCAATGGACTGGAGGCCCACAGGCACTGGGGAAATGGGGTGGAGCTACCAGGAATTCGTGCCTTATGCAGGGGAGGAGCCTGGCCTCTTCAACTAGTGTGTGGTAGCCTGGTATTCAATCTGTGAGGTGGGAGCCTGTTGGCAGGACCCCCTCTTTCTTTTCTGAGAGCTTTCTTTTTGCCTAATAAATCCACCTTCCTCACCCTTCAATGTGCCCTCGTGCCTAATTTTTCCTGGTAATGAGACAAGAACCCAGATTTTAGCTGAACTAAGGAGCAAAAAATCCTGCATTGGTCAGGTGGTTACTAAACAGCCTCTCTAAAATAATAATTGGTCACAGCCAGCACCAGGGAAAGGCAGTCTCCCCATAGAAAAATCTGAAACAGATAATCAGCTTCCTGATAAGATCTCAGGAATTGGATAAATGGGCTCATGCATGCGCGCTAAGGGGCAAAATGGTGGAGTGTAATTGGTATATGACCTCTAGGAACACTTGACAGGTACAGGAAGAATGCCTCAAGTGAGCATGCTCACAACTCCAGTAAACACACGACACATACGGCCCCTCCCAAGTGCTGGTAGGCCACTGGGCATGCAGACAGCCCACCACAAAAAAGAATCAGGAGAGAAGGGATGTAACCCCCTAGAAGCATGCCAGTGCAGAATACCCCAAGTCAAAGGTTAAATGGAGCACTTGAATCTCTCAAGTCAGAGAGGAGGGACCTTGGAGTCTGCACTGAGTAGAACTGAGGCACGCATGGCCCTCCTAGACAGGAGGCTCATGAGAGTGGTAGGGCTAAAGCCTAAAGCCTAACATCATGCAATGTCTGTTGTTTCATCTGCTTTTTCTTTTTTTTTCTTTCTTTCTTTTTTCTTTTTTTTTTTTTTTTTGAGATGGAGTCTCACTCTGTCGTCCAGGCTGGAGTGCAGTGGCACTATCTCGGCTCACTGCAAGCTCCGCCTCCTGGGTTCACACCGTTCTTCTGCCTCAGCCTCCCAAGTAGCTGGGATTACAGGCACCCACCATCACGCTCAGCTAATGTTTTGTATTTTTAGTAGAGACGGGGTTTTACCGTGTTAGCTAGGATGGTCTCGATCTCCTGACCTCATGATCCGCCCGCCTCTGCCTCCCAAAGTGCTGGGATTACAGGCGTGAGCCACCACATCCAGCCTCCTCTACTTTTTCAACTAAAATTGGTTCTTTTTCAAAAACCCATACTGCCTATTCTCCTGTTTTCTCTGTGTGTATTCTGAAATGGCTTTTGCACTCACTGGACTGTCTGCCTCAGAGGCAAGTCTGCCTCTTTGTTTTCACTTTGTATGTCGCTTGACTTCTTGAACACACACTCCCTGTTATTCATGCATCCATGGCTCTTGCTGAATTTATGTGGCAGCAAAGACACAGGCTCCCTTGGGGATACGCCCTGAGATTTATACTTGTTTTTACCCTACCAGCTCAGGTGACCTCTAACCCTTCCCCTGACTACTGGCACATGGCTAGGACAGACACTAATTGGAACCCTGGCTCTGCCAGCCCCTTATGACTTACCATGTGCTTTTCATTCCTGTTATGCCCCAGGGCCAAGTTTTCCAGTGGCTTTTGAAGCAGTTTGTCTGCGGGCACAGGGCCTCACTCTGTGGCCCTTTAAGGACCCTGCCTACTTGCTTTTTTGAGTTAGCACCTTTTTGGGATGAGGGAACATTCTTCCTTTGCCATTGCAAGTTCTTACCCCAAACCCCAAGTCCTCCAGAGGTTCTTCCTTTATGTCAAGAGGGAAAATAAACATTGCCCTCTCAAATGGAAGGGCTGCTATTTTTGTAAGCATATAAAGGCTTTCCATGAGTATTCCGCTCACCTCCTCCCACTTCCTCCTGTAGCATCCATTTCTCTAGTCACTTCCACACCCTTCTCAACATGCATCAAGACCTTCAAGGTCATATTCGATGGGAAGGGAGTCAGCCCCCTTGTGGCAGTTAGCTGAAAAACAGGCTTCTCATCTACTTAAAGAACATGAGAAATGGGACTCTGAGAAAAGAGATCATCACTTTGTTGCCAGAATGCTCTGAGCAAGTCACTATAAGGTCATGGAGATAAAGATATAGGCCGGCTGAAGCCCACAGGCACAAGAGACCCATAGGACAGAGATAAAGGCTGATAGATTATCATTAAAACAGAGATAAAGGCAAGGTTAGGGGTACATGGTAAGACTGGTTCATTCCAGAACCCCAAGGATGAGCAGGGGGCCCACTGTTCACTCTGGTATCTCCTCTGTTCTCAAGTGGGTAATTGTGATGAAATGGGACCAAGGTTAAGGGTACACAGTAAGACAAGTTCATTCTGGAACCCTAAGGATGAATGGGGGGATGCCCTATTCAAGATAATAGGAAAGTAAGAAGGGACACATTTTACCTTTTTCCTTTTTTCCTCCACTGTTTTCTCTTCACAGATGGGTAATCACATCTCCATACCACAGGACACACCCCTTCCCACCTTTCCAAAAAGTGGGAAAAGTCTGATCCCCCAAACCTTAAAACAGAAAAATGGGCCAGGTGCGGTGGCTCATGCCTGTAATCCCAGCACTTTGGGAGGCCAAGGTGGGTGGATCACCTGAGGTGAGGAGTTTGAGACCAGCCTGACCAACATGGTGAAACCCCATCTCTACTAAATACAAAAAATTAGCCAGGCATGGTGGCAGACACCCGTAATCCCAGATACTTGGGAGGCTGAGGCAGGAGAATCACTTGAACTCAGGAGGCGGAGGTTACAGTGAGCTGAGATTGTGCCACTGCACTCCAGCCTGGGCAACAAGAGCAAAACTCTGTCAAAAAACAAACAAATAAACAAACAAACAAACAAAAATAGAAAAACTAGGTTTTCTTTGTAATACTGTTTTTCCTCAAAATTAACTGGGAAGAAATTACAAAAGTCAGCCTCAGAACCCAGTGCCCCTATGCAGGAAATCCTCAAAGTCACCTCCTCAGTCCTTTATAACTGGGAGTAGAATAAGGAGGACAGGGCTAAGGAAAAGGAGAAATGCAGGGACCAGAGGCAGACTTAACTACTGGCTGCTCTGCAAGCCCACCAGCCACCTGCAGGTTGCCCTAAGGAGACTCCTCCAGGTAACTGCCATTGGCACGGGAAGCCAGGCCACTGGAAGGCAAACTGCCCCAGTGGGACAAATGGGAGGAAAGCTCACATGGTTTGCCCCCTCTGCCAAGAGCTTGGCCACTGGAAATGGGACTGCTTTGAAGGCTGAAGGGCCCCCAGGACAGAATCTCAACCCCTGATGGCCTTGAGCTGGAGAGAGATCTGCTCTAGCTGGCTTCCAAATCAGACATTAGCACTAACAGGACAAAGCCAAGGGTGACTCTGGAGGCAGCAAATAAAATTATAAATTTCCATTTTGGGTTCAAGAGTTGCCTACTCTGTGCTAATCTCCTCTGAGCAATTCTTCTCCAAACGCAGTCAGGTAATATGGGCAAATAGCACTCCCTCCCTCCAAAAAAAAAAAAAAAAAAAAAAGATTCACACCCTTTTATATTATTTAAGAGACCAATTACCACTTTCCCATCAGTCCCTGGTAGTGTCTAAATACCCTACACCTCTTTGGGGCAAAAATATACTTTCCTAGATGGGTGCTTGCTTAATATTTACCTGACCTCTGAATTCATCTTTCTCTGTAATAGCTCTATTTCTCCTAAAAGCTACCTAAATCTTTAACCAATAACTTTAACCTGGACAGTCCAACCTCAGGGATTTAGAAATAGCCCACACTTATTTGGACAAACCCTAGCAAAAATCTAACCAAGGCATCTCTCAAGGGGGGATAACTTCTATAGTATGTTGATAACCTCTTTGTCTGCTTCCCCTTCACAGGACCCATACAGCAACATGTAGTACAAACCATAACTTCCTAACAGAAGGAAAATTAATTTGTCTAATTCAAAGGTTATAAAGGTAAAGGTATTGTTGGTAAGGAAGGTTATAAAGAAAAGTGATTTTGCATGAAAAAGATTTTGTATGATAAATTCTTGTCCCAAAGTAAAATAACTGGTTGTTTAAAAGAGGGATGTTTAGGTCAAGTCAGAAAGTCCAAGCATGCTGTAGATGGTCAGTGCAAGTTGTAAAATGCTTCATAAACTGCGATCATGACTCTTAACTGTACAACTTGCCTGTTTTACAGCTAGGTAAGGCCTGGGGACATACAGAGCTAGCCGTATCCCCTCATCTATGCTGGAAAGAGTCAAACCTTATCTGCATGTATGTTGGATGTCCTAGGCTCCAAACCTAGTGCATAATTAGAATTGCTTACTTACCAGGTTTTTCACCAAAAGTAAAAGTTGCTAAGAGTTAACAGTGTAATGTGTACTTGACACTACTAGCAAAACAGTTTATATGCAAGGTATGTAGGGAAAGCAGAATGTGTTTTTGGTAAAAGATTATAAGAAGGCATGGAAATGTGGATATTTTTGCCTAGTTTAGAGGGTTAAAGGATTGTTTTAGGGCCGGGCGCGGTGGCTCACGCTTGTAATCCTAGCACTTTGGGAGGCCGAGGCGGGCGGATCACGAGGTCAGGAGATCGAGACCACGGTGAAACCCCGTCTCTACTAAAAATACAAAAAAAAAATTAGCCGGGCGTGGTGGCGGGCGCCTGTAGTCCCAGCTACTCGGAGAGGCTGAGGCAGGAGAATGGCGTGAACCCGGGAGGCGGAGCTTGCAGTGAGCCGAGATTGCGCCACTGCACTCCAGCCTGGGCGACAGAGCAAGACTCCGTCTCAAAAAAAAAAAAAAAAAAGATTGTTTTAAATTATATATGATAAAGATAAAGGGTAAAGCAAGTTGTGGAAGGTTTGTTAAAATTAGTCTTGTAAAAGAAATTCTGTATGTGACTATATTGGCTAGAGTTAAAGGAGTATTCAGTTTTTCCACAAACTGAACATTGGAATAAAAGCACAACAGAGTTTTATTAAAGCATTATTCTGCTCCTTATAAATGTGTTATTGGTACATCTTCCAAAATTATGCAAAACTTCTATAATTATGACATAACTTAGTATATTATCACTAATAATAATTATTATGTTATGTTAAATTAGTGTGCCACAAAGATAACAAATTTCTTTTTCAGTTGTGTCTTTGACTGTGGCACCATAAGACTTTTTGTCATCCACAGACAATTGTTGACTTGTTTTAATCATCTTTAAAAGGTGAGGTTTTTTTTTTTTTTTTAGACAGAGTCTCACTCTGTTGCCCAGGTTGGGGTGCAGTGGCATGATCTCAGCTCACTGCAACCTCTGCCTCCCAGGTTCAAGCAATTCTCCTGCCTCAGCCTCCCAAGTAGCTGGGATTACAGGCAAGCACCACCATGCCCAGCTAATTTTTGTATTTTTAGTAGAGACAGGGTTTGGCCATGTTGGCCAGGCTGGTCTTGAACTCCTGACCTCAGGTGATCCATTTGCCTCAGCCTCCCAAAGTGCTGGGATTACAGGCATGAGCCACCATGCCTGGCCAAAAGGTGGTTTTTATAGTCAGCTATAGGACTCTAACAGGTGCTCCTAAATGCAGGTTTCTTATAACTTTGGAGATTGTGATATTAGAATAGAGGAAAAACTTTCAGGACTCTTATGGAGAGCTGAAATGTTCATGAATATCAAGCAGAACAGGAGCTAACTGCATGAACAGTGATCTTGCGGCTGCACTCTAGCCTGGGTGACAGAGCAAGACTCTATCTCAAAAAAAAAAAAAAAAAAAAAGAATGAGTACATTAAAAAACTAAAATTTTTAAAAAGAAAAAACAGAACTACCATATGATCCAGCAATCGCACTACTGGACATTTATCCAAAGGAAAGGAACTCAGTATATTGAAGGGACAGCTGCACCTCCATGTTTATTGCAGCACTATTCACAGCAGCCAAGATATGGAATCAACCTGGGTGTCCAACAACAGATGAGTGGATAAGGAAAATGTGGTATATATAGATAATGTCATATTACTGAGTCATAAAAATATGAAATCCTGTCATTTGTGGCAACATGGATGGAACTAGATGACATTTAGGTAAGCAAAATAAGCCAAGAACAGAAAGTTAAACAGCACATATTCTCACTCATACGTGGAAGTTAATAAAGTTGATCTTGGCCGGGCGCGGTGGCTCACGCCTGTAATCTCAGCACTTTGGGAGGCCGAGGCGGGTGGATCACGAGGTCAGCAGATCGAGACCATCCTAGCTAACATGGTGAAACCCCATCTCTACTAAAAATAGAAAAAATTAGCCGAGCGTGGTGGCGGGCACCTGTAGTCCCAGCTACTCAGGAGGCTGAGGCAGGAGAATGTCGTGAACTTGGGAGGCAGAGCTTGCAGTGAGCCGAGATCGTGCCACTGCACTCCAGCCTGGGTGACAGAGCAAGACTCCATCTCAAAAAAAAAAAAAAAAGTCGATCTCACAGAAGTAAAAAGTACAGCAGAGAAGACTAGAGACTAGGAAGGGTAGGAGGAAGAAAGGGATAGGGAGAGATTTGTTAAAGGATATAAAATTGCAGATAGATAAAAGGAGTAATTTCCAGTGTTCTATGACACTGTAGGAAGACTATTGTTAACAATCATATAGCATATAGTTTCAATAGCTAGAAGGAGGGTATTGAATGTTCCCAACACAAAGAAATGATAAATGTTTGAAATGATGGCTATGTTAATTGCCATGATCTAATCACTACCCATTATATGTATCAAAACATCACTATGTAACTCAGGTATATGTACAGCTAGTATCTGTCACTTTAAAAAAAAAAGAATCACTGCTGCCGAGTGCAAAAAAAACCTTACAAGAAGCAAAGAATGACATTATATAGTGATAAAAACATCAAGTCAGCAAAAAGATGTAACAGTTATAAATATTTATGCACCAAACCTCAGAGCTCCTAAATATATGAAGGAAACTTTGGCAGAATTGAAGGAAGAAACAGAGAGCAGCAAAATAATATTAGGAGACTTTAATATCCCACTTTCAATAAACCAATAGAATAAACAGACAGAAAAATCAATAAGGAAATAGAGAACTTGAACAACTCTACAGACAGTTGAACCAAACAGACAATTACAGAACACGCTGCCCCAAAACAGCACAATATACATTCTTCTCAAGTGTACGTGAAACATTCTCCAGGATAGACCATATATTAGGCATAAAACAAGTCTCAACAAACACACAAAGGCTGGAATTATACAAACTATCTTTTTCTTTCTTTCCTTTTTTTTTTTTTTTTTGAGATGGAGTCTCACTTTGTCACCCAGGCTGGAATGCAGTGGCCTGATCTCGGCTCACTGCAAGCTCTGCCTCCCAGGTTCATGCCATTCTTCTGCTTCAGCCTCCCAAGTAGCTGGGACTACAGGCATCCGCCACCACGTCCGGCTAATTTTTTGTATTTTTAGTAAAGACAGAGTTTCACCATATTAGCCAGGATGGTCTTGATCTCCTGACCTCGTGATCCACTCGCCTCAGCCTTCCCAAGTGCTGGGATTACAGGTGTGAGCCACCGTGCCCAGCCCAAACTATCTTTTCAATCACAGTGGAATGAAACTAGAATTCAATAACACAATGAAAATCCACAGATATGTGCAAATTAAACAATACATTTTTTTTCTTTTTTTTTTTTCTCTTTTTTGTGAGATGGAGTCTTGCTCTGTTGCTCAGGCTAGAGTACAGTGGTGGGATCTAGGCTCACTGCAACCTCCACTTCCCCAGTTCAAGCAATTCTCCTGCCTCAGCCTCCCAAGTAGCTGAGATTACAGGTTCCCACCACCAAACCCGGCTAATTTTTGTATTTTTAGTAGAGACAGGGTTTCACCATGTTGGCCAGGCTGGTCTCAAACTCCTGACCTCAGGCGATCCACCTGCCTCAGCCTCCCAAAGTGCTGGAATCACAGGAGTGAGCCACCGCACCTGGCTTAAACAACACATTCTTAAACAACCAATGGATAATAAAAAACAAAGAAATCATAACATACTTATGGAATGCAGTAAAAGCAGTGCTAAGAGGGAATTTTACAGCTATAAATATGTACATTTTTTAAAAAAGAAACATCTTGAATCAACAACCTAACTCTACATGTCAAGAAACTCAGAAGAGTAAACTGAAACTGAAGCTAGCAGGAGGAAGGAAGTAATAAAGATCAGACATGTAGAGATATCTATATACATACAGGTATCTGCAATAGAGAATAGAAAGACAACAGGAAAACCAACAGCATGAAAAGTCGGTTTTTTGAAAAGAGCAAAAAAATGGACAAACATTTAGCTAGGTTAACTAAGAAAAAGGAGGCTGGGAATGGTGGCTCACACCTGTAATCCCAGCACTTGGGAGGCTGAGGCAGGTCGATCACTTGAGGCCAGGAATTTGAGATCACCCTGGCCAAAACGGTGAAACTTCATCCCTACTAAAAATACAAAAATTAGCTGGGCGTGGTGGCACATGCCTGTAAACTCAGCTACTCAGGAGGCTGGGGCAGGAGAATTGCTTGAACCCAGGAGGTGGAGGTTGCAGTTAGCTGAGATCGCACCACTATAACTCCACCCTGGGCAGCAGAGTGAGTGAGACTCCATCTCAAAGAAAAAAAAAATCTATTCTGTTGTCTAAATGTATAGATTTTTTTCTAAATGTTGTGATTTTTAAATAGACTGCCTCAAAAAAAAAAAAGAGAGAAGGCTCAACTAAAATGAAAGAGGGGACATTACAAGAGATGCCATGGCCGGGCGCGGTGGCTCACACTTGTAATCCCAGCACTTTGGGAGGCTGAGGCGGGCGGATCACGAGGTCAGGAGATCGAGACCACAGTGAAACCCTGTCTCTACTAAAAATACAAAAAAAAAAATTAGCCGGGCGTGGTGGCGGGCGCCTGTAGTCCCAGCTACTCAGAGAGGCTGAGGCAGGAGAATGGCGGAAACCCGGGAGGCGAGGCTTGCAGTGAGCCGAGATTACGCCACTGCGCTCCAGCCTGGGCGACAGGGCGAGACTCCGTCTCAAAAAAAAAAAAAAAAAAAAAAACAAGAGATGCCACAGAAATAAAAAGACTATAAGAGAATACTATGAACCGTAATGGGTAAATTCCTAGAAACACACAACCTAGGAAGACTAAATCATGAAGAAATAGAAAATCTGAAAGAGCAATAAAGAGTATGCAGATTGAATTAGTAATAAAGAACTTCCAAACAAACAATGTCCAGGACCAGATGGCTTCACTGATGGATTCTATAAACATTTTAAAAAGAAATAAAACCAATCCTCCTGAAATTCTTCCAAAAAAATTGAAGAGGAGGGCATACTTTCAAGCTCATTCAATAAGGCCAGCATTATCTTGATACCAAGGCCATACAAAGACAATACAGGAAAATAAAACTACGGGACAATATCCCTGATGAATATTGATGCAAAAGTCCTCACAAAATACTAGGAAATGAAATTCAACAGTACATTGAAAGGATTAATCACCATGACCAAGGTTATTCCTGGAATGCAACTCTGGTTCAACATAACAAAAATCAATTAACGTAATACACCACATTAACAGAATGAAGGACAAAGCCACACAATCATCTCAATTGATGCAGAAAAAGCATCTGAAAGGATTCAACATCCTTTCATGATAAAAACACTCAACAAACTAGGAACAGAATGAAACTACCTCAATATAATAAAGCCCATATATGAGAAGCCCACAGCTAACATCATATTCAATGGTGAAAGACTAAAAGCTTTTCCTCTAAGATTAGAAATAAGACAAGGATGCCCACTCTCACCACTTCTATTCAATATAGTATGGGAAGTCCTAGCCAGAGCAATTAGGAGAGAAAAAGGAAGAAAAGTCATCCAAATTGGAAAGGAAAAAGTAAAATTAGTTCTGTTCACAGATGACATGATTTTATAGTAGAAAATCCTTAAGATTCCATTAAAAACTGTTAGGACTAACGAACCAGTTCAGTAAGGTTACAGGATACAAAATGAACACAAAAAAATCAGTTGGTGCTGGGCATGGTGGCTCACAGCTATAATCCTGACACCTTGGGAAGCCAAGGCAGGAGGATCACTTGAGGCCAGAAGTTTGAGATGAGCCTGGGCAATATAATGAGATTCTGTCTCAAGGAAAGGAAGGGTGAGATTCCGTCTCAAGGAAAGGGAAGGGAAGGAGAGGGGAAGGGAGGGGGGGAGAGGAGTGGAGGGGGGATGGGGGAGGGGTGGGGGAGGGGGAATGGGGGAAGGGAGGAGAGGGGGAATGGGGGAGGGGAGAGGAAGGAAGAAGGGGGAGGGGAGGGGAGGGTTCGTGTAACATGCAATTCATGTTCACCTTGGCGTGGAGCCTTAACATTTAAATGTATTACAGTCAGGCTCTATATGCCAAAAGGTCTTTTCAGGACACAAATGCACGCAAGTGTGCAGCCTCTGCAAACTGGCCAGAGCCAGTTCATACAGAGTCAGTGATCTTCTTACTGAAAGAAAGTTACTAAATCAGTCTCTTGTCCAATCAAGGCTGCAGTTATGGCTGGTGGAATGGGGGTGTGGTGGGGGTGGGCAGTGGGAGTGTCAGTCAGCATCTGGTGGAGCTACAATTGTTTTAATATTGCTTATTGCTTGTTTAGCTGCTAAAGAAAAAGAAAATACCTCGTGGCTATTAGAATATAGTTTATTCTTTTTTTTTTTTTTTTTTGAGATGGAGTTTCGTTCTTATTGCCCAGGCTGGAGTGCAATGGTGCAATATCGGCTCACCGCAACCTCCGCCTCCCGGGTTCAAGCGATTCTCCTGCCTCGGCCTCCCAGTTAGCTGAGATTATAGGCATGCGCCACCACACCTGGCCAATTTTGTATTTTTAGTAGAGGCGGGTTTTCTCCATGTTGGTCAGGCTGGTCTTAAACTCCCGACCTCAGGTGATCCACCCACCTTGGCCTCCCAAAGTGCTAGGATTACAGGCGTAAGCCACCGCACCCGGCCAGAATATAGTTTATTCTTTAAGTGTATGGTGTGTACACTTGCCTGGTCCTGTTTATAATTTGGTATCTTATTGCCACACAGTCTATTCTGTCAGTCTTCTGATCTCTATTTTAAGTTTAATGCTGGTCAGTTGTGTGTAAACTACAAAAGTGAGGGAGTAGATAACCAGGCATGTCTGACCTTGCATCCCATCAGGGCTGGGAACTCAAGTTTTTAAGATTTTTCTGGGGTCCCCTTGGCCATGAGGGGGTTTGTTCAGTTGGTAGAGGGCTTAGGATTTTATTTTTAGTTTACAGGGTTAAATAACAATCTATCAGGGAGCCTCAGCCTCCGCTACAGCCTCCTGTGTTATAGTTTTAGCAGATCAGGCCGCTTAAGCAAAAGCATGGGGAAAGGGGAAAGGAAAGAAAAAGAAAGAGAAGTGGAGTATCCCAGGGTGGGCGGCCAAGGGCCCTGCTGACTGCTGGCTGCGACCCCTCTGCAGTCTGGCCTCTGGGTGCTCCTGCCCCTTGCCCTTGGTCGCTGTGTGGCCTCCTCGCCCTTGGTCTATCAAATGTCTTCCACAGAGAAGGCGCAAAAAGCTCGCATCCTGAGGCAGCCGCTGGTCACCAGATGGAGCCACGTTCCCCTACACCTGGGGCCAGACCTCCAGTAATGAACTCTGCTCAAACCTATTTGTGAAAAAAATGCTTTCGTCTTGGATTTGCGTTTTTCACCTTATTCGACAATCTGTTCATTTACAGACTGGATCCTGAGTCCTTGTGACCTACACCTTGGGGCAGAGGCCATGTGAGTCCCTTTCGGCAGCTGCAGGTTAGTGGGGAAATTGCACAAGGCAACTAGCCAGGGTAGCACCCACGGGCAGGGCGACCCAGAATCCCACAGGCAGATTTCCTGCAGGCCCCTGGGCAGGTGGCACAGATCTGAGTCCCTAGCAAAGAAAGAGGCCCTTTCTGCGGCTGGTGGTGGGATGAGGCTGGGGAGGCGTCTGCTCCAGCCTGGGGCCTTCAGATCAGGCCTCAGAGCCCAGGCAATGCGAAGAAGAGGGGAGGTTTCTGATAGCTGCGTGGGGGTTAAGGGATGCTGCCGGGGGGGGGCTGCCAGGTGGGATGAGGCCACGGGAATAGAGAGGAGAGCACAATTCCTGAGGGACTGGGGGATCCAGCCTCAGAGCGGGAGGGGTGGGGGTGGGGGGACACTGCAGCAGGGCATGGAGACATCCTAGGTTCTGGTGAGCAAAGTAGGGTGCCCAGGGGGCGCCTTCACAGGGACAGGCCTAGGGGGAAACCAAGGAGAGATGAGGGCTTAGCCTGGAACATCTTGATCCCATGCTCATAACTCAACCCCTCTGTGCCTCGATTTCTGTATTTGTAAAAAAAAAAAAAAAAAAAGCCCCCACTCTCCAGTTTCCCCATGAACAACGCTGAAAGGACACACAAGCTAGTGGTGTCCCCAACACTTGAGGCCTCACCCCACCATGTACCAAGGACAGGAATGCAAGATGCTAAACGTTTAAGTCTAATTAAGCCTCCATTATTTTACCTAACCTTGAAAGAAACTCCTTTTAAAAACATGAAGGCAGGCCGGGCATGGTGGCTCAAGCCTGTAATCCCAGCACTTTGGGAGGCCGAGACGGGTGGATCACGAGGTCAGGAGATCGAGACCATCCTGGCTAACATGGTGAAACCCCGTCTCTACTAAAAATACAAAAATTAGCCAGGCATGGTGGCGGGCACCTGTAGTCCCAGCTACTCGGGAGGCTGAGGCAGGAGAATCGCTTGAAGCCGGGAGGCAGAGCTTGCAGTGAGCCGAGACCATGCCACCGCACTCCAGCCTGGGTGCCAGAGTGAGACCCCGTCTCAAAAAAACAAAACAAAAAATGAAGGCCAGGGTGGGCTGGGTAGAGAGTCCTCCTGAGAGAGTGTTCCTGAGAGAGTTGGAAGGGGCCAAACCCCTGTTGGTTTAGGTATGCCAGCCCAGCCCTGCCTGCCCCGCTGTGTGGCTCCAGGCCCAGTGCTCCTGCTGTCTCCATGTGAGTGGCAGGTTCATGCCTGACCCAGGCAACCCCATGTCCCCCTGAGAGCTGGGTGATTTCGGGGCCAAGAAGTGTGCTGCTGAAGCGTCCTTAACCTTTCCCCAATGCCTTTCCTGTATTATGTTCCAGCTTGCTTCTGGCTAATTCCTGGCTAATTCCTCACAGCACAGAGCCTGGCTCACTGGCTTTGCGTGTGTTCCCCTGCATCACCCACAACGTCGGACCCCTGTTCTTCCTCAGGGTCGGGTAGAGGAGGCTCCAGGTCCCAAGGATCCTGTGTGGTGCCTCGCCCTGAGGACAGGCCGGTGTATGACAGACTGCACTCTGTCAAGGCACCCCGCGAGGGAGGAGACAAACTCATTCCCATCAGTGACGGAGGCACCGGAGTAAGCATTGGAAACTTACTATTGCAGACACCAGGACCTGGGCCTTCCCTACACAAGCCTGGCCCTGTGCACACCCCAGAACCTGAGGGGCCGGGCCTGGGGTCTGCACTGTCCCCAGCACTCAGGAGGCTGGATAGCCTGCTTGGGACACCCCTGGAGCTGTGGGTGGTGTGGCCAGGACTCACCAGGCCTTTTGTTGTCTGTGTTCTGATGTGCTGACATCTGGGCCTTTCTGACCCTGGCAGGACTGCCCCTCCCAGGGTAGCCAATTCCTAGAGAGAGTAAAGGCCCAGGCTGCCCTGCAAACTCGCCTTTCCAATGCAGACCAACTGCCAGAGAGCTCACACCCACCATCCCTCTATGGGGCCCTCACACTCCGAGCCACATCCCCCTGCCCTCCTCACCCCAGGGCGGGTACCAGACAGCCAGGGACAGCCCCTGTGCCCCAGAACCCAATGAAATGATTCACACCAACCTATCCTCAGCCCGCTTACCCTGCCTTGCCCGTTCCTTCCTGCAGAAACCACATTACCGTCTCAGGCCCACAGTTCCCCCTCGAACCCTCTGCCTCCTGACTGACCCTGGGCTTCCCTGTGGCCCCATGGTGTGGTGTGACATGCCCCTTTCTCTTGGAAACTGAGGATGACAAACCATCTTGTCAATGGCAGTGGTCTCCTGATCCTTCCTACACCTGAGTGATAATAAAGCCTCCACTGAACACAGCCCTGGCCTCATCTCTGCGAAGCTGGCTCACAGTGGTCCAGGCACCGGACTGCCCTTCACCTGCCCAGCCCGTCTCCCAGTGGTCCCCGTGTCAGCCGGCAACATCCCCACCCAGGAGCCCGCAAGCCTGACCTGCAAAATGCTCCCAGGACCTGGTCACTTGGCAACTTACTCAAGCTGTGCCCCCCCATACCCACAGTTTCTCTGAGCCTGAGGCTTCTGCTGCCTCTCCATCTCCCCAAGATCCCAGCACTGAGCCAAGAGCCCCATAAATGCTAATGAGAATGCAAACAAACTCCCTCCATGCAGCCCCATCGTGTTGTGGGAACTGTCTGCTCTGGTCTCCACACTGCACTGTGGGCCTCACAGGTCCTGCCCCACCATGTCCTGAAGAGCACAGGGCACTCGGCCTGTGCCATACCCAATGGGTGGCCCTGGCCAGGTACCACGCCCTCTGTGCCTCAGTTTCCCATTGAGGAAAACAGATTCCCCACTCACACTGTCTCCTCCCAGGAGTTTTATAAAGTCGGCAGTGAGCGCTGTGCAAAGGGTGGCTTTGGCAGCACCACCAGTAGGACTGACTATCATACATTCCCAGGGTCGGGAGGTGCCCACTGCGCAGTTGTAGAAACTGAGACTCAGGACTGAGGTCACTGCTCAAGGTGTCAGGTGCCTGGCCTGCCTGGATCTTTCCCACAGGCTTTTCTCAGGCAGACTGCATCCCAGGACCTCCCGTTGCACACAGCACGAGCCTGTGTGCCACATTCCTGGAAACAAGGTGTGGGATGACGCCCACTGAAAATCTCAAACCCCTCCCAAGGAAAGGCCTGCAGCCCGCAGCAGGGACAGAGAAGGGGAAGCCTACCTGGGCCAGGCCAGAATCCTCATCAGTCTTCTGGGGGGTGTTCTCAGGGTCAGGTTCCTCACCCACGTCGCTGTCGGCCTCCTCGTGGGGGGTGACCTTCGGGACCTGGCTGTCCAGGGCCATCTCTGGGTGTGCCCCCAGTACAGTGGGGCTTGGGCCAGCCTCCAAGCCCTCCTCGCAGGGGAAGTTCTCTCCAGCCACACTGGAGGATGGACTGTCAATCCCGCTGTCCCGGTTGGGGATCTTTAAGCTACCACTCAGCTCTCCTGTGGGGCCTGTGTCTAGAGAGCCGTCCCCTGCTGCAGCCGGGCTGCCAGGGTCCCCACAGTGGGCTCTGGGCCCGACAGGGAGCGCCTGAAGCTTCCCTAGGGAGGAACTGCCAGGCCCAGTGTCTGGCATCCGTAGGGCAGCAATGGGTCCTGGAGGGGTTGAGGACCCCCCGCTTGACTCCATCCTTAAAGCTGAGCTCACTGGGCTCAGGTGGAGGCTGGCAAGGGGCTTCCTGTAGGGGAGAAACAAGCCGGAGTCAGTGCTAGCCAGGCATGGACCAGCCCCTTCAGGTGCAACCCCCAAATGCAGCCTCCAGGCAGTACCCTCTGCCCCCCACCCAAAGCCTGGAGCAGGTGGGCTGGGGGCTGTGTGTGAAGTGTGAATGCCCTGGTCAGCTTCAGTTGGGTCTTGTACAGACAGGCTTTTAGAGAACAGACAATGGAAAATGTTTTGTTTTTAAAATTGTTTCTTCTGCATAAAAAAAATCAACCCTGTGGTGTGAAGCTATCTGCTATTCAATAAATTCAAAATAGATGCTCAAGGTAGTGACCATAACCAAAAGGAACACAGTGGCTTCTGTTTATAGCGCATCCGTGGTGCTTTTCAATCCTCTGATACTCCCAGGACATGAGGCCAGTGTCCTCCTCCTCCTCTTCCCCACCACTGCCTTCTGGACAGGTCAGAAAACAGCCCCAGGGGTCCAGGGTCCCAGCTGTCTCCACTGTCTCCCTCAGGGGAGGGCTGGGGCAGGAGGTGCGTCTTGCCAGAGGATGTGGACCAAGGTCTTTGCCCCAAAGCTCCTCCTCCCTCCCGTGCACTGGAGCCACCTCACACTGGCCCACCACACCTCTCATGGACCAAATTCAGGTGTCAATTCTAAGTGCACAGAGAATTCACCGGGCGCCTCTGAGGAGGAGCAAAGGTGAGACGGGCCTAGAGGGAGACTGTCATCCCTCAAAATCATCCTCTTGAACCTAAGACGCAGGTGCTGAGGAGCCTAGGGGCTGCAAGTGGCGGTCACTTATCCCCATACCTGATGCCACCAGCCTTTCCGAGGAGGGTGCTGAGGGTCGGCGGGCGCAGGCGCCTGGCTCCGTGCTGGGGTCTGGAGTTGGCCGGCAGGGGCTCACACACGGTAGATGGTTTCCTTGAAAATCTCTTCCTGGCCCAGCAGGTTCAAAGTAGAGCCATTTAGGAGGTACTGAAAAGACATTAGAAGAGAAAGAAAACCACCTTCTCCAACTGGCATTTGGAGCAGCCAGAGGCCCCGGCTCTGCGGGGGTGTGGAGGAGGGAAGCTCCATGCCACCGCCCAGCATGGTGGACCCCAGGATTGGGGCATGGCCATCTGCACAGTCATATGCTCAGCCCCCAGGCTGGCACACAACGCCTCCAAAAGGGTGGGGCCTGCACCAGCAGCCATGCACTGTCGGGTGGGCAGTGTCTTGCTCGGCTGGAAACTCTGGGGCCAGGGCTGAGCTTGTCCCTTGCCATGCAGCATCCTGCGGCCCAGGGGAAGGGTCACCTTGAACATGCAGGTACTGTCCAGTGTGAGACGAGCCGGTGAGCATCTCCAGGCGCCTCCCCAGCCCACACCTCACACCGTCCCCCAGGCACATACAGAGAGGCTCCCTCAAACACTCACACTGACGGGCTGGCTCACACTCACAGTCACACGCACTCTCACACTCACACTTAGATATTCCTCTGCCAGCAGCTTTACATGCTCCTGCCTCACTTGCTAAGCGGAATAAAGAAGAAGCAGTGAAGAAACAGGCTTCACACTGTGACAGGCACACAGTGAGCTGGCCCTGGCTGCCTTGAGCCGGCAGGTGTGCCTCTAGGCAGGGCGTGGCGCAGGCCTGGGCTCCGGCAGCGTCCCTGTGGCTGTGGATGCCGACCAGCTCCACGGTGGAGCACCCCCACCCCGCACAGGCTCCTGAGTGCTCGCTGTCTTGGGGCAAAACCCCTTTTGAGTGGACATTTCTTTAAATGACTCCAGAATCGCTCAGGTGGGCATTTATGATTGGCTACTGCCGCATTCCTAACGAGTTCAATGGGCGGCAATATTAAGATTTCTAAACAGAAAATACATGTTTTGCTGCATTCTTCTCATAGCACAAGAGATAAACTCAAGTTTCCAGAGGTCAAACATGGCACAGCAATAAAAATACACTGGATGGAATGTGAGCTGTGCTCAGCCTCGGTGTGTTCAAAGGTAGCTGTCTGGTAAGACAGAGCCCCATCTCAGGGGAATTATGCTTCTGGTCAGGATGGAGTAATAGAAACCAGATTTACTATCACCTGGAACAACAACAACAAAAATGGACAAAACCTACGAAACAACTTTGCAAGGCTCTACACCAAGCAGTAAAACACCGTGGTCCCTGAGAGATGGGAATGAATGAGGCGAGCCCTCCTATTAGCCCAGCTCACTGCCCGGAGACCATTTCTGGGCCATGGATCAGGGAAGGGGAGCCCTGTGGGGCCCACTGGACTCTCTGAGTTGAGAAGACAAAACTGGGAGGCCCAGAAGACTAAGGTGGCCAGAGTCCACAGCATGGAGCCCTGAAGACAAGAGAGCTGCACAGAGAGAGAGAACCCGGAGATCTCAGAGGGGCCCCTCGAGGACTGTTCAGCATGTGTGCAGTGGGGAGAGCACATGAGGCCAGAGAAAGAACTGCCTGCGAGGACCACAGGGAGCTTTCACAGGGCAGGGACATGCCTGTGCCCACCAGCCAGCCCGAAAAGCCCCACAGGTCACAGGGCATTGCGTTGAATACTCAGAGGGTCTTGTTTCAGGAATGATGGATAATTAGCCCTGCAGTGATCACTGCTCTGGTCCCACCTAGCAAATATTAACAAACTTTAACAGGAAGTCCACATGTTTACCCAACTGCATCCCTGAACAAAGCTAAAAAATATTTATAGAACTACAAAAATATCTAGTGCATGGCAAGGTAAAATTCCCATAGTCTGGCATCCAATCAAAAAATCACCAGGCAGAGGCCGGGTGCAGTGGCTCGCGCCTGTGATCCCAGCACTTTAGGAGGCCAAGGCAGATGGATCACTTGAGGTCAGGAGTTTGAGACCAGCCTGGCCAACATGGAGAAACCCTATCTCTACTAAAAATACAAAAATTAGCCAGGCGTGGTGGTGCGTGCCTGTAATCCCAGCTGCTCAGGAGGCTGAGGCAGGAGAATTGCTTGAACTCAGGAAGCGGATGTTGCCATGAGCTGAAATTGCGCAACTGCACTCCAGCCTGGGCGACAGAGCAAGACTCTGTCTCAAAAAAAAAAAAAATTACCAGGCATAAAAGGGACTATACATAACGAAAAGAAAAAATTCAATATAAACTGACTCATAACTAACACAGATGTTGGAATTAGCAAAAAGGGACGTTAAAAACTGCTATCATGTCTGTGTCCTACTATGTTCTAAAATCCAGTAGAGACATGGAGGATGTAAGAAGGCCCACATTAAACTTTCAGAGATAAAAACTACAAAATCTGAGACCAAAAACACACTGGAAGGAATTAAAAACCAATTAGACATTGTAGAAGAAAAACTAGTGAATTTGAAGAGACAGGAACAGAAACTACCCAAAATGAAACACACATACACACAGAGAAACTGAGCAACAGTGAAACGTGGAAAAACTTCAAGTAGTGTAATACATGTGTGATCAGAGTCTCAAAAAGGGGTGGACAGAAAAAATATTTGAGGAAATAATGACAAGTTTTCTAGATTTGATGGAAACTATAAATCTACACATCTAAGAAGCTCAGTGTAAAACAAGCACAAGAAATCCTTGTAGTTAAAACTTTTCCCACATAGAGAACTTCAGGCAAAGAGATCTTCACTGGTGAATTCTACAAACATTTCAGGAAAATAATGATGCTAATTCTATACTTACATCTAATGATCTTTCAGACTTTTTTTTTTTTTTTTTTTTGAGATGGAGTCTCCCTCTGTCACCCAGGCTGGAGTTCAGTGGCCACAATCTAGGTTCACTGTAACCTCTGCCTCCTGGGTTCAAGTGATTCTCCCACCTCAGTCTCCTGAGTAGCTGGGATTACAGGCACTCACCACCACGCCTGGCTAATTTTTGTTATTTTTTTTTTTTTAGTAGAGATGGGTTTTCACCATGTTGGCCAGGCTGGTCTCAAGCTCCTGACCTCAAGTGATCCTCCCACCTCAGCCTCCCAAAGTGCTGGGATTACAGGCATGAGCCACCACATCCAGCCAGATCTTTCAGAACATTTTTAAAAAGGGAATAGAATACAGATGAATCTAGAAATAATTATGCTGAACGAAAGGAGCCACAGAAAACCTACCGTGTTTTCTCATTAGTACAGAATTCTAGGAAGTGCAAAGTAGCCTATGGTGCTAGGAAGCAGATCAGTTGGGTGCCTGGAAGGAAAGGGAGGGGCTGTGGGGTTGGTGAGGGGGAGAGGGTGGGTGGGTGGAGGGGGCTGGGGAGGTGGGGAGTGCTTACAAAGGAGCACAAGAGCTTTGCGGAATGTGGCACACATACTCATTACCTTGATTGTGGTGATAATTTCACGAGCATACCCCTATGTCAAAGTTTATCCAACTGTACACTTTAAACATATGCATCAATGGTACGCCAAGTATACCTCAAAGGGCTGATCAAGAAAAATCCTACCCTAGCCAGGTGTGGTGGTGGGCTCCTGTAATCCCAGCTACTGGAAAGGCTGAGGTAGGAGAATCGCTTGAACGCCGGAGGCGGAGGTTGCAGTGAGCAGAGATCTCGCCACTGCACTCCGGCCTGGGGGAAAGAGCCAGATTCTGTCTCAAAAAAAAAAAAAAATAAAAAAGGCCGGGCGCGGTGGCTCGCGCTTGTAATCCCGGCACTTTGGGAGGCTGAGGCGGGCAGATCACGAGGTCAGGAGATCGAGACCACGGTGAAACCCCGTCTCTACTAAAAATACAAAAAATTAGCCGGGCGTGGTGGCGGGCGCCTGTAGTCCCAGCTACTCGGAGAGGCTGAGGCAGGAGAATGGCATGAACCCGGGAGGCGGAGCTTGCAGTGAGCCGAGATTGCACCACTGCACTCCAGCCTGGGCGACAGAGCGAGACTCCATCTCAGAAAAAAAAAAAAAAGAAAAGAAAAATCCCAACCCTTATCGCCTTTGAACTGTACAAACTTGGTGAGTTTCAGACATTCCTGAGCATCGTTTTCCTTACCACAGAAGGGAGGATGGATCATGATGGATCATGAGGAGAGGTGAGGAGGTGTGTGGTTGCAGCCTGGGAGGCTCAAGCAGCCCGGATCCCCGGACATCCTGTCCAGAGGAGAGGGGTGCACTGTGCTCATCGGAGGCCCTTAAATCACTCCCATCTTGGAAGGGCTTTTGTCCAAGAGCAGATGAACCAAAACAAATGAAGGACACTCACTTCCAGCTTTGCGTTTGCAACTCTGTATTGCAAACACCTGTGTTATGGATCCTGTCAGTACCCCCCAACTCACACACTGAAGTCCTAGCCCCCAGTACCTCAAAATGAAGGTATGTTTGGAGACAGGGTCTTTACAAAGGTAATCAAATTAAAAGCGAGGTTTTTAGGGTGCCCTTGGTGGGGGCAACCTGAGTTGAGGAGCCCCTAATTGTCACTTCATTTCCTTCTATTCTGTTGCAGGGACTTTTTACAGAGTATGCGTTGTTTTAAAATAAAAGAGGTAATGAGAACAGAAAACAAAGGGAGCTGGATAGAGGGGCAGGAGAGGGATGAGCTACTTTGGGAAGTGTAGCTGGGCAGAGCCCCTCTGCGGCCAAAGGCTTTGCCAGCAGCAACCCTCCTGGGCTGGTGTAGCCACTGCCTGGACTTCAAGGCACAGGTGCACACACACACATGCATAAACAAACGCACATGTGCACATACATACACGTGTGCACACGTATGCTGAAAAACAAAAAGACCTTTATCTGAGGAATGCCAGCCCCTTTATATAATCAGGCATTCAGAGGTGCTGGAATGCAACACAGTCATGTGTCACTCCCCATCGAGCAAAATAGGTCCCTCCTGAAACCACTTGCTGTGCAGGCTTGAGACTAACAGATGCCAAGTAGCCCTAAAATGCCACATTCCCTGTAGTTCAACAGTGGCTGGCCAATCACTAACCAGTGTTATTTCTGTGAACCAATGAGAGTTCCTGATGAACAACGGTCACCACCCCCTCTCCTGGTCCATCCTTTCTTTTCTTTAAACACTTGAGCCTCTCTTTTGTTCTCCAGACATTCCTTGAGGCAACTTGGAAGTGTCTCCCTGGCTGCAGTCCTTAACCTTGTGCTTGAATAAACTCTCTTTAGACTATATTCTGATTCTCTTGATTATTTTAGGTTGACAATGCATACACACATATAACACAAGTAGACCCATGCACACCCATGCACAGGGTCAGTGCTGAGCCCTTTCTCACATTCGCAGGGGACGTTTCTGTCCTTCATATGAGGACACTGAGGCTCAGAGAGGTTGGCCCTGGCACACAGGTGCTGGAAGCCCCTGGGCTTGGGTCACTCTGGTCTGCCCAGGGCTATGCCTACGTTTCCACAGTGGTACTGGGGGAGCCGAGGTCAGTTCTCTGTATCCAGCCACCCCAGCTCTCCCTTTAGGAAGCCCTGAGCTGCCTGAGGTGAGCAAGGCTGGAGCTGCTGACCCAGGTGAGCCGTGTCCACTGTGGACTCAGCCAGGGAACGGGTCCCAGACACTCAGGGCTGCCACCACGTAGCACGAGGAAATCCACAAACCTGAAGAAATTTAGAATGCCCCAGAATCCAGGGCGTCCTAGAACTGTTCATGTGTCTCCATCGCAGCCAGTGAGCAGGAGGATGAAGTGCTCTGGACCCTGCCCTGTGTCCTTCCACAGTGCAGCGGCCCCCCAGATAGGCAGGGCTGGTCCCACAGATGGGCCACCAGTCTGCCTACCACCCAGCTCTACCTGCCACCAGATGTCCCTTCCCGGGGGCCGTGCGGGAGTCCCCCCTCCATCTGAAAGAAACCCACCACGGCACCTGTCCACTGTGCCGCCTGGAACCTAGCAGGCAGGGACCTCCCCTGTCCTGTCGCTGGAGTGGCCCAGTGGCCCAGTGGCCCCTGGCACACAGGAGGCTCCATAACAACAGCATGTTATGTGGGGGAGCAACAAACGCATTAGCAGTGGTTTTTAAACTGCCCGTATATTCTTTGTTGCCCCTTCAATCTAAAAGCGGACTCTGACATCCCTCCCCTAAATACAGAGCCCGTAAGAGACTCGCTGTAACTAGAGAGGGCAGCATGCGGGAGGCCAGGTCAGGAGGGAAGACAGCTCCGGGCCCTCACCCTTGGAAGCCAGCACCTCACTGTGAGGGAGCCTTGGCCACTCAGAGAGGCATGCGGGGGCATCCCTGCCGACAGCAGGTGGCAGCCAGGCCTGAAGCCTTTGGGGGAAGCCTTTGCAATGGGTCCCAGCCCTGTGGGCGAGAGCCGCCCGCTGCACCCGGGTGGCCCAGAATCACGAGGGATGATGACGACAAGATCTCCCTTGTGGGTTACCCTGCGATAGAGAATCCAGGCAATACTGTAAGTGCCTCTAGGTGATACAATAAACCATGTGAACTGCCTATATCTGCTGGTCCCCATATGGCTTCTCCCTGGCTTAACTTTGGTGCCTTGAGGTCCCAAACCCACTGAGGCCACCCACACTGAGCAAGACCCAGGGCACCCTGGCCATGCCCAGGTGTAATGGCCAGTGGCAGTCAATTAAAGCCACCAGGCTGGGAGCAATGGCTCACGCCTGCAATCCCAGCACTTTGGGAGGCCGAGGCACTTTGGGAGACCTCCACCTGAGGTCAGGCGTTCGAGACCAGCCTGATAAATATGGTGAAACCCCATCTCTACTAAAAATACAAAAATTAGCTGGGTGTGATGGCTTGCATCTGTAGTCCCAGCTATTCTGGAGGCTGAGACAGGAGAATTGCTTGTACCCATGAGGCGGAGGTTGCAGCGAGGAGATCACACCACTGTACTCCAGCCTGGGCCACAGAGCAGAACTCCATGTCAAAAAAAGAAAGAAAGAAAGAAAAAAGAAAAGAAAACAAAAATTAAAGCCACCTTGTGACCTAGAGGTGCCTGGAAGCCCAGAGTAATTACCTTGGGGTCTCAGCCTGAGAAATGCCCTGTCTGCTGTGGGCGTGGATGGAGGGGGGGTCTCCATCATCTCTGCTGAGAACTCAGTGAGGTGCCACATGCTCCTGAATTGGGGTGGTGGTCAGAGGGACCTCGGAGAGGGCAGGAGGTGAGGGCAAGCTGAGCAGGGAGAAGAGGAGGCAGATCAACGCAGCAGCTCCCCGTTTGCAGTCATGCCATGAGCAGACACTCACAAATATGGCTCACACTGCCACCTTTACAAGTTACTTCTACTGTTTAAGACTGTATAAGTCTTCATGACCCATAGCCCTGGCATGACGCTGTGACTGTGGACTGGGAGAACAGGCTGGACAGCCTGGGATCGGGGGCTGGTGGGTGGGGAATGTCTACCTCCCCCAAGGATGCAGCAGCTTTTCTTAGGGCAACCACATTTACTCCAACACCAGTTTCCCATGTGAGTCCATCTAGTCAAGAATGTTTCCCCCAAAAGGTTTGAAAGCAGGGTCTTAAACAGGTACTTGTACACCCACATACATAGCAGCATTCCCTACAATAGCCAAAGGGTGGAAGCCCCTCAAGTGTCCATCCCTAGATACCTGGATAAAGAAAAGGTGGCCTCTCCATAGAACAGAATCATGTTCAGCCTTAAACAGAAGGAGGCTGGGCGCAGTGGCTCACGCCTGTAATCCCAGCACCTTGGGAGGCCGAGGTGGGCCGATCACGAGGTCAAGAGATCGAGACCAGCCTGGTCAACATGGTGAAACCCTGTCTCTACTAAAAATACAAAAATTAGCTGGGCATGGTGGTGCATGCCTGTAGTTTCAGCTACTCGGGAAGCGGGGGCAGGAGAACAACTTGAACCTGGGAGGCAGGGGTAGCAGTGAGCCAAGATCGCGCCACTGCACTCCAGCCTGATGACAGAGTGAGACTCCATCTCATAAATAAATAAATAAACCAGAAGGAAATTCTGACCCATGCCACAACAGGGGTGGACCCTGAGGACATTATGCTAAGTGAAATAAGCCAGGCACAAAGGGACAAATCCTGTGTGATTCCACCTACGTGAGGTCCTAGAGGAGTCAAATTCACAGAGACAGAAACCAGAATGGTGGCTGCCAGGGCCAGGGGAGGGAATGGAGAGGGTTTAACAGGGACAGAGTTTCAGATTGGGAAGGTGAAGACGCTCTGGAGATGGATGGCGGTGATGGTTGCACAGCAATGTGAATGTGCTGAGGGCACTGTACTGATCACTTAAAAACGATGAAGGAGGCTGGGCACGGTGGCTCATGCCTGTAATCCCAGCATTTTGGGAGGCCAAGGCGGATGGATCACCTGAGGTCAGGAGTTCAAGACCAGCCTGACCAAGATGGTAAAACCCCCTCTCTACTAAAAATACAAGAAATTAGCTGGGCTTAGTGGCGGGCGCCTGTAATCCCAGCTACTTGGGAGGCTGAAGCAGAAGAATCACTTGAACCCGGGAGACGGAGGTTGCACTGAGCCGAGATGGCTCCATTGCACTCCAGCCTGGGAGACAGAGTGAGACTCCATCCCCCCCCCCCCCAAAAAAAAAAAAAAAAAGATGAAGGTGCTGTGTTTTAGGTTATGTGTATTTTACTGCCATTTTTAAAAAGAAAACTTTTTTAAAGGTATGCAGAAGATTCTTATGAGAAGTTTTTTGAATTTGCACCAAAATGACAAGGTGTGAAGGGCAAGGCCCTGCACCAGGCCAGCCTCCTTGTCAACCTCCCTGCCCAGCTGGGGATGTCCAGGGGAGGCGGGATCGTTAGTATCCCTTTCTGAGACTGCAGAGCTCAGCCCCCATTCACGCACTCTTGCCCTCCTTCCTTGGTCCACATGCACAGCCACCACTGCTCCTCAGAAGACTGGCACCCTGGGCAGAGGCCTCATACAGACTCCCAGGTGGGGTGGGCCCCGGGCAGGGCCCACGCGTGCAGCCTCCAGGCCTGAGTCTGTGGTGCCCCACCTGGAGGGTGGGGCTGGGGGACAGCACACCTTGTGGCACAGAGCAGGGGGCCCTGTTCTGGAGGGCTGGGATTATTGTTAGGAGTTCAATACTTGCTTTCGGGGAAATGCAGCAACCATTTGCCTTTGGACTACTTTCCTGAGACCAGGGACACTCACCGGGAGGCGGCAAGCTCAGAAGGAGGGAGTGGGGAAGCTCATGTGTGGGGACAGAGGCACCACGGGCACAGGTTCGTGTCACTAGGCAGCAGGCAGCTTGTCTCCAGACCCAGACGTGGCTACACCCATTTCACACAGAGCCTGCCCTGCACTGTCCTTGCAGACAGCCAGATCCAACCGCGGTAGGCTCATGTCTGTCTCCCTCCTCAGACAATGGGCCCCTTGTCACCTACCAGGACCCACAATATCTGTAGAAGAGAAGGCAGCACATGGGGAGAAATGTAAGGGATGAATGAAGGTCCTCGTAACCTGTTTCCTTCCCGACTGGCTCAGTCCCCAAGGCTGACGGTCGTCCTGGGCCAGGGACAGGCAGGCACCACAGTGCCTGGCGCTGCTCTTCCTCCTGTCCTTGTTCATTGTTTTCGGCACATGCTTGCCTCCAAGCCTCCTTGTTCCACAAGCCCAGTCTCATCCTTGTCTAGGTTTCACACCTGCCCAGCACTGCCCTTACTGAGGGGCCTCAGTTTCCTTATCTGTAAACCAGGCTCCTGATAGACCCATCGGGGCAGGTGGGGAGGATGCATCGGGAGCTCCCAGCATATGCACCAGTGACTCCCAGGTCACTCTTCTAGCCCAGGGACTAACCTGGGAGTCCTCAAGGGCCACAGGCCAGGAAGGTCAGGCCCGCCCTCGGACAGTGGTGAGGCTTCTCAAGAAAAGGTCATTTCAGCTCTAACCTCTGTACAACACAGCTGCAGGCCTCTGTGTGCAGGGCACTCGGCCTGATGTCACTTCAAGGGGTCTTGCACACTTCATGGTGCTGGTTTTGTGTAGACATAGACCTCCGCCCCCTGAGGAGTGGAACTGGGGCCTCCTCCAGCCTCCTGTAACAGCCCAGCTGGGGACAAACCACTTCCTCCCTTTCACATCCAGCCGGCCAGCCCCACCCAGCTCTGGGGCCACTGAGCAAGTTTTGAAGATTTGTACTAGGCTCAGTCAGACACTTTGCAGGCTGGGGGGCCTAGGGCAAGTCAGTTGTGTGCCTTGGTTTCCTCCCCTGCAAGAATGGCTGACCAGCGCCCGCCCTGGGCATTGGCAAGCACTGATCTGAATGGCAGCGGCACCTGCTGAGCACGTCCAGCCCCGAACTACACTGAGCCTGGCACGACTCAGTCACCACTTTACAGATGAGTGTGGCCATGCTGTGTGACCCAAACATGCCCCTGCCCCTCGGGCCCCCTCTGCACAGTGGGCACAATCACGGTGACATCGGGTTGTGCCGCCACTGCCGCTAGGACCCTGCCATCAGTCCATGCACCTCTTGAGGTGGCCCCGCTACTGTCCCACACTGCCAGGCACAGCACAGGGTGCTGAGGAGGCTTTGATGGGCGCAGCACTCCTTCCTCATAGCCCCATGCTACGCAGGCCCGCATCTGCTAATATCTAAACTGCAGAGTGCAGAGGAAGCTTCTGGAGCCACACTGTGTGGGAAAGCCTAGCCCCCAGGACACGTCTGGGACCACCCTCCTCTGTTCAGGCAGAGGAAGGCTCGCACTACCCCCTGACCCCCAGGCCTGGGTGACATGAGAGGAGCTGGCCGTGGTCTCGATGCCCTGTCTGGTGTGCTGCCAGCCGATGGGAAAAGGCTCCCTGCATCTGGTCAGCCTTGGACCTGGGCCCCTGCCAGGCTTCGATGGGGACACAGGCAGGCACCGTTCATCTTGTGAGAGCCTAAGCCGCCCCTAGACGATAGGCAACACTGTCCCAGCACTCGGCAGTTTACAAAGGCTTTTCACACTTGCCATTCAAGGCCCACAATAACTCTGAATTCTTACACATCATGCTACAGGAACCCAGAGAAAGACAACAGAACAAAAACAAGACACCATTCCGTGCCACCACAGCCACTTCCTGCCTTGAAAACATCCGTCTCCCTCAAATGGCTCCTGCCCTGAATGTTCCTACCACCCCAAAGTTCCACAAAAGCAGTTAGGATCTTGGGGCTCGGCCAACACCTCAGGACCAACCCCACTCACCTGTCTTCTAAAGGCGAGTGAGTTTCTCCTCCGGGCTGAACTTCGTGCAATAGCGAAACACAACTTCCTTTTTTCTAATTTTCGCAATATGGGTCACAACATGATGGTGCATTTGCATTTCCGCATCATTACGCTGGGTGAGAGGAGCTTGGCTCGCTGGTTCTAGAAGGTGCAACTTGCAGGGTGGCGGGGGCACTGGCAAACAAATATGCAATCCACAGCTCTCCACTGACCAGGTGCTTGGCTCACAGCTGTGGCAGCCATGCTGGTTTAAAGGGCTGCGCACAGAGGACCCACAACCACCATCCTCCTGCTTCTGCTGGGTGGACTTTTGTGAGTAGATCTGCTGTGTAGATCTTCAGGGAGGAGGGGCCCAGCAGGGAGTGAGGGGGCCGGCCCTAGACCAGACAAGCCCAGAGCGAGCCCAGAAACACACCATCAGAGGCTTCCTCAGACCCTCTTGGTTGGGAACAATGAAATGGCCACAAGTTAGAAGGTGAAGAGGCCCCTCACAAACAGATATTTCAAGATGCTCCGGGGAGACCTGACCCACGAGGGCTGCTCCAACAGGCCCAGCACCTGCCCCGCTGAGCAGCCTCACCAGGAGGGCATCCTCATTGTTTTAGGGAGAGAATCAATAAATAATAACACCAGGTCCTGAAGGGCTTAGCGTGCAAAGTCTGACTCAATTTTAATAATGCTTGTTAATCCAGCCTTAAATTCATTTTTTTTAAAGCAATTTCTCACCTGGGCATGGTGGCTCATGCCTGAAATCCCAGCACTTTGGGAGGCCGAGGAGGGAGGATCACTTGAGGTCAGGAGTTTGAGACCAGTCCGGCCAACTTGGTGAAACCCTGTCTCTACTAAAAATACAAAAATCAGCTGGGCGTTGTGACGCATGCTTGTAATCCCAGCTACTAGGGAGGCTGAGGCGGGAGGACCACTCGAATCCCAGAGGCAGAGGTTGCAGTGAACTGAGATTGCGCCACTGCACTCCAGCCTGGGGGACAGAAAGAGACTCTGTCTCAATAAAAATAAAAGAATAAATAAATAAATAAAAGCAATTTCTCTGGGCCTCAGTTTCCCTGTGCCAGGTACTGCCGCAGGTGCCCTGTGGATGGTTGCTCATCAGGCCCCTTCATGCCCCTGTGGCGTATGGTTATCCCTGTCTGACAACAGGGAAACTGAGGCTCGGGACACAGTGGTGTGCCCGCCCCCCCAAAAGCTAAAGGCCAAGGTGATGTGGAGTTTGTCCCCAAGTTCCCTGCCTGTGTAAGGATGCAGAACTACACCCAGCCGTGACAAGGATGGGGTGGACAGTGTCACCTGAGCTCAGACACATGGGTGCTGCGGCCTCAGCCACATCCCTGAACTTCTTCTTCTTCTTTTTTTTTTGTTTGAGATGGAGCCTCACTCTGTGGCCCAGGCTGGAGTGCAGTGGCGCAAAGTCAGCTCATTTCAACCTCCACCTTCTGGTTTCAAAGATTCTCCTGCCTCATCTTTCCGAGTAGCTGGGATTATAAGTGCCCACCACAATGCCCAGCTAATTTTTTGGATTTTTAATAGAGACTGGGTTTCACCATGTTAGCCAGGCTGGTCTCAACTCCTGACCTCAGGTGACCTGTCTGCCTCAGCCTCCTAAAGTGCTGAGATTACAGGCATGAGCCACCACGCCCAGCCATTGATGAACTTCTTGAAGCCTCCATTCTTCCTCCATGAAATGGAGAAAATGTGGATGCATGTGGTGGAGTTTTTGTGAGAAATGAGGGCTTTGCCCATGGTAGGTACTCAAGGGATCCCAGCCACCGACATTTGAATCACCGTCGCTGTGCTGTTAATGCCCGGGCCCTGGAGTCTTGGCTCCTGCCCCCTGAGGAGGCAGCCCTGGACCATCCAGATGCTTCCAGCCCAGGCCAGGAAGGACAGTGGTGCCTGCCACCACCACCTGGTTCAGCCTTCTCCTCTACAGATGTCCCCTGTGCCAGAAGGCCAGCAGTAGGGTCCCATTTGGACCAGGGACACAAACCCAGGTCCACTAGGAATACACAACTGTTGTCCTAAGAAGGTCAAGATAAATTCTGGCAGCACAGCAGCAGGCTGGCTGTGATGACCTGAAAGGTGAGGGGTTGAAGAACAAAAAGAGGATGGGGAGGGGTTTGTGGCTTGAAAGTAGAACTGAGGCCAAGTGTCCTGTCGTCCCTGGTGGGGGTGAGTGGGAGGAAGTAGTGCCTCCACCTGGGAGTGACATCATTCAAAAAGAAACATGTTTGTGGCAGCCAGCCCCCCAATGGCCCAGTGATTATCAACTGCTGGTTATCTGCCTCTCCCACTGTGAATAGAGCTGACCTGTGGACACTACTGTACAATAGGACATTACAGAAATGATGGTGACTTCCAAGGCCAGGCCATATATAACACTGCAGCTTTTGCCTTTCCTTCCTGAATCACTCACTCTGGGGGAGCTGGCTGCCACGTTGTGAGGATGCTCAAGCAGCCCTGCAGAGAGGCCCATGCGGAGAGGAACTGAGGCCCCCAGCCAACAGCCAGCAACAACTTGTGATGTGTGAATGTGTCACCTTGAAAATGATCCTCAGTTTCAGTCAGGCCTTCAGATGACACTGCAGCCCCAGCCACTATCTGTAGCCTCATGAGAGATCCCCAAGCCATAGCCAAGCCACACCCCAATACTGACCCATCAAAACTAAAGAGTTAAGTGTTCCCTGTTGTTTTAAAGT
The DNA here is from genome assembly GCF_009828535.3 of Hylobates moloch. NCBI lineage: Eukaryota > Metazoa > Chordata > Mammalia > Primates > Hylobatidae > Hylobates > Hylobates moloch. The sequence goes on along the minus strand of NW_026652285.1, from coordinate 65,387,319 downwards.
GATGTAGTATTTTCATCAGGAAAAAGGGCAAGGGATGACCTGAAGTTGGGGAATAGTGGGATCAGCCCACAGTGGAGAAGCGACCACCAGGAAGTATCAACACATATTCCAATTTCTCTGACCAATTATTTCACTCATGTTCCAATGGCTCAAATGAGTCCTCTACCCTGGAGGGCTCCTGGTGACCATGGAGGGCTGCTGGGGGCCACAGTGACAATCCATTGGTGCTATTCAATCTCAAAGCCCTTGAATAACTTTGTGGAGTCAGAGGCTCTGCAGAGAAGGCCCTGTGCCTCCAGTGTCCCTTAGCCTGTCCCTCAAGGGTGCTGTTCATCCTCCCCCAGGTGGCTCACTTCATGAGGGGTGGGCGCCTCTGATGAGAAAGGGGGTTTCCCCAGGACTTCTGCTTTGTCCCAGGGACCCCCAGCCCTGTCTTCCAGGAAAGCTGGCCGTGGCCGGGCAGAGGAGCTCTGAAGTCCAGGACCCAGAGGGTCTGTGTGGGACCACAGAGGCCAGGATGGAGAAAGTTTATGGGCAGATAACTGTCAACTAGGGGGAGTGCCCGCCCACCAGGAGAGAGGCCCAGGGGGAGCACCTCACTAGGAGAGAGGCCTGGAGGAGCACCCACTCACCAGGAGAGAGCCCCATGGGGAGCGCCCACTCACCAGGAGAGAGGCCTGGGTAGAGGGCCCACCCACCAGGAGAGAGGCCCAGGGGGATCACCCACTAGGAAAGAGGCCAAGGGGGAACACCCACTCACCAGGAGGGAAGCCCAGGGTCTCTACCCTGTTCAGCATCCCCTGGCCTAATTTCTCTCAGCTGGCCTAGGGGCTCTTTCCTGGTGGGTGAGTGCTCTCCCTGGGCCTCTGTCCTGGTGGGTGAGTGCTCCCCATCTGACTGCAAGGAACAGAGCCTCCACAACTCTCCCATTGCCAGCACTGGACTATGACTAAGCCTGGGACTGTTACGGCAGCCAGCTGGCCCTGGCTGTTACACCCCATTCCTTCCCAGGGTTGCTACCAGTTTATCTGCTGTGGGGGAAAGTGTCCACCTGACATCTAGTAGTGACACTTGGGGTGCATTTTTTCAGGGAAGCCATCTTACCCATGGTGATTCTGCAGCCTTTGAATGGAAGGTTTAAGGAAGAAGGCAGCTCATATTTACCAAGCACACAGCATAAGGCAAACCCTGCTCTGGGCTGGTTTATGGGTGACATGAGGACGTGGGGATAGGAAGAGTCCTCATGGGGGAATGACGACATGGGGATGGGGGACTTGGGGACACGAGGGATATGGAGATATGCAGACATGGGGACATGACAACAGGATGTAGAGGACATGAGGATATGGGCATTTTGGGACACGAGAGCATGGGAAGTGGAGGTCATGGAGACATGGGGACGTGAGGATAAGTGGACGTGGGAACCTGAAGACATAGGGACATGAGAACATGAGGACATGGGGACATGACATGAGAAAATGGGGAAAGGGACATGGAGACATGAAGAATATGGAGACATGGGGCATGAGGACACGGAGACATGGGGATATGGAGACATGGGAACACAGGGACTCGGGGACGTGAGGGATATGGGGACATGAAGAATATGGAGATGTGGAGGTTATGGGGACATGAGGAATGAGAACACGCAGACATGAGGAATGTGGAGCCACATGGACATAGAGAAGTGAGGGCATGGGGGTACAGGGGACGTGGGGACGTGTGGTCTTGGAAACATGGGGGAATGGGGACACAAGGACATAGGACATGCAGACATAAGGGACACTCGCTTCAGCCACTGACCTTCCAAAACAACCACACAAATGAGCAAGGACATTTAATACAGTCTCATTAGGGCTGATTTTTTTTTTTTTTTTTGAGACAGAGTTTCCCTGTGTTGCCCAGGCTGAAATGCACTGGACCGATCATGACTCACTGTAGCCTCGACCTCCTGTGCTCGAGGCATCCTCCCATCTCAGCCTCCTGAATATCTGGGACCACAGGTGTGTGCCACTATGCCTGGCTAAGTTTTTATTATTTGCAGAGACGGACTCTGGCTATGTTTCCCAGGCTGACCTTGAACTCCTGGGCTCAAGCGATCCTCCTACCTCAGCCCTGCAAAGTGCTGGGATTTACAGGCATGAGCCACCGAGCCTTGCCCAATGTCAGAGATGTGCTGAAGGTCCAACCACAGAGAATTAGTTCAACAAATTACCCTATTTCAAGACTTACTATAGTAGTTATATTTTATTACCTAAAATAATTTTATTATAGTAATTATTTTCATTAACAAAATAATTACTATAATACAATAAATTTTGGCTGGGCACAGTGGCTCACGCATGTAATCCCAGCACTTTGGGAGGCCGAGGTGGGCAGATTGCCTGAGGTCAGGAGTTTGCGACCAGCCTGGGCAACACGGTGAAACCCCGTCTCTATTAAAAATACAAAAAGTTAGCCAGGCATGGCAGCGGGCTCTTGTAGTCCCAGCTACTCGAGAGGCTAAGGCAGAAGAATTGCTTGAACCCGGGAGGCGGAGGTTGCAGTGAGCCAAGATCGCGCCATTGCACTACAGCCTGGGCGACAGAGCGAGACTCCATCTCAAAACTAAATAAATAATAAAATAAAATACATTTCAAAAGCAAGACAATGTGGTATCAACATAAGGATAAATCAATGGAAATCAATGAACTAATAGATTTTCATTCATTTGTTCAATTGATTTTCAATGAAGGTGCCAGTACACATCAACAGGGAAAGATACATCCTTTCAACAAATAGTAATGGAACATTTAGATAGCCATACCAAAAAATGAACCTTGACTGCTTACTCGTACTATACACGGAAAATAGCTAGAAATGAATCCAAACCTTAATTGTGAATGCTAAAACTGTAAAGCTTCTAAAAACACATAGGTGAAAATATTCATGAATTTGAGGTTGGTAATGATTTCTTAGGGTATAAAACGCACTAAGCCACACACAAAAAAAACTTGGTAAACAACTTCTTCAAACTGAAGATATGTTTCATCAACATAGAAAACTTGTGCTTATCGAAAGGCACCATTAGGAACGTGAAAAGGCCGGCCACATATGGACTCTGAGTGATAATGATGTGTCAATGCAGGCTCATCAATTGTAACAAATGTCTCCTCTGGGGAGGATGTTGATAAAGGCAGTGTCTCTGAATGTGTGGGGTCAGGGAATATATGGGGAATCTCTGTACCTTCCTCTCAATTTTACTGTGAATGTAAAACTGCTATAAAAAAATTAAGTCTTTAAGGCAGGGCATGGTGGCTCATGCCTGTAATCTCAGTACTTTGGAAGGCCAAGGAGGGTGGGTCACCTGAAGTCAGGAGTTGGAGACCAGCCTGGCCAACATAGAGAAACCCTGTCTCTACTAAAAATACAAAAATTACCTGGGCATGGTTGTGTGCACCTGTAATCCCAGCTACTCAAGAGGCTGAGGCAGGAGAATCACTTGAACCCAGGAGGTGGAGGTTGCAGTGAGCCGAGATCATGCCACTGCACTCCAGCCTGGGTGACAGAATGAGACCCTGTCTCAAAGAAAAAAAAAAAAATTAAATCTTTTAAAAAAATTTCAAAGGCAGCGGGGTGCAGTGGCTCATGCCTGTAATCCCACTACTTTGGGAGGCTGAGGTGGGCAGATCACCTGAGGTCAGAAGTTCAAGACCAGGCTGGCCCACATAGTGAAACTTCATCTCTACAAAAATACAAAAATTAGCCGGGCATAGTGGTTCAAGCCTGTACTCCCAACTACTCTGGAGGCTGAGGCAGGAGAATCACTTGAACCTGGGAAGTGGAGGCTGCAGTGAGCAGAGATCATGCTACTGCTGCACTCCAGCCTGGGCAACAGAGCGAGACTCTGTCTCAAAAAAAAATAAAAAAAGAAAAAAGAAAAAAATTTCAAAGACAAATCACAGATTGGGAGAGAAAACATTTGCAATACATATATCTGATAAAATATTTGTGTCCAGAATACATAAAGATTCCTACAAATCAATGAAAAAAAAAAAAGACAAACGATTCCATTTTTAAAATAAGAAAAAAAACTGGAACATATATTTGACTTAAGTTACCTAAACAGACAATAAGTATATGAGCTGGTGGGCAACACTGCCTGCCATCAGGGAAACTAAAAACCACAGGAATGATTACAGCCCCAGCTGAATGGCTACAGTGAAAAAGACTGACAATGCCACCTGCTGGCAAGGATGTGGAGCAAACGTAACTCTCTGCGAAACTCTCATGCTGGTGAAAGCAGAAAATTGTACAACCACTTTGGAAAACTGTTTGGCATTTCCTCACAAAGTTAAATATACACTTCTCTATGACACAGCAATTGCACTTCTAGGTATCTACCCAAGAGAAAAGAAAACATCTGTCCACACAAAGACCTGTACACAAATGTGCAGAGCAGCTATATTCATAACTCAAAGCTGGAAACAACCTCAAGTGTCTAACAACTGGAGAATGCGTAATAAGCAAAGTGTGGTGCAGCCATTATATGGATGGAACAGGATTCAGCAATAAAAAGGAGTAAGCCACTGATATAACAATGATGTAGAGCTGGGTATGGTGGCATGTGCCTGTAGTCCCAACTACTCACAGGCTGAGGCAGGAGATTGCTTGAGCCCCGGAGGTCAAGGTTGCAGTGAGCTATCATTGCACCACTGCACTCCAGACTGGGAGACAGAGCAAGGCTCTGTCTTGGAAAAAAAAAAAAAAGCAATTATATGGATGGATCTCAAAGCCAGACACAAAAAAGACTGTTAGATGAAGTTCAAAGACAGGCAGAACTAGTTTCTGAAGTCAGAACAGAGGTGCCCTGTGGCACTCTGGAGGGCAGTGTCGTAGTTTATCATGGTTGCTATAACAAAGTCCCACTGGCTAGGTGGCTGAAAAGTCAAAAATTTACTTTCTCACATTCCAGGAGGCTGGAACTCTGAGATCAAGGTGTTGGCAGGGTTGGCTTCTCCTGAGGCCTCTCTCCCTGGCTTGTAGGCAGCCATCATCTCCCTGTGTCCTCACGTGGTTGTCCCTCTGTGAGTCCTCAGCTCTTCCTATTGGACACCAGTCATGACAGATCAGCACCCACTCTCAGCACCTCATTTTAACTTCGTTACCTCTTTAAAGGCCCTGTCTCCAACCCAGTTACATTCGGAGGTACTGGGGATTAGGGCTTCAACATGTGTTTTGCAGGGACATAGTCAGGCCCATAATAGTCCCTCAAAGTGAGAACAAGGCAAGGATGCCTGCTGTCACCACTCTTATTCAGCATAGTGGAGAAGGTTCTAGCCAGTGCAATAAAACAAGAACAGAAACGAAAATGCATGCTGAGCAGAAAGGAAGAAATAAAATTGTCCATGTTTGCAGATGACATGATTGTCTACAAAGAAAATGCCAAGAAGCGAAAACAAACAAACAAACAAACAAAACTCCCAGAACTAGTATGTGAATTTAGCAAGGTCAGGGATACAAAATCAAGTCACAAAAATCACTTTAATTTGTATATACTAGCAATGAACATGCAGACACGGAAATGAAAACTATGTTGCCATTTACACATTAACTGTGGTACATCCATGCCACACAACAGCACTCAGCAATAACAAGGAAACACTATTGACACACACAGCAGCCTAGATGTGTGATGACTCCCCTGCATGAATTCCTTTAGATGAATCCCAAGGGATTATGCTGGTGGAATAAAGATAATTTCAAAAGGTTACACGCTATATGACTCCATTTATGTAACATTCTCAAAATGACAAAACTGTAGAAACAGAGAACAGATTGGCTGTTGTCAGGGGCAGGCAGGGAGCAGGTGGACATCAAAGGGCCACAGGAGGCTCCCCGTGCTGGTGCTTCTCTGTGTCTTGACTGTACCAGTGTTAAGGTCCGAGCTATGATATGGTCCTATATCATTTTGCAAGCTGTTACCACTGGGGAATCCTGGGTAAAGGCCCACGGTATCTCTGCATTATCTCTTATGTGTCTATACAGTCATTTCAAACTAAAAAGTTTAATTAAACAACCAGCTAGTGGCATCCTTTGGCTCTACTTTTTTTTATTTTTATTTTTTTAATTTCTTTTTTTTAGAGGGAGCTTTGCCCTCGTTGCCCAGGCTGCCTCAGCCTCCCGGGTAGCTGGGATTACAGGCATGCACCACCATGCCTGGTTAATTTTGTATTTTTTTTAGTAGAGATGGGGTTTCTCCATATTGGTCAGGCTGGTCTCGAACTCCTGACCTCAGGTGATCCGCCCACCTCAGCCTCCCAAAGTGCTGGGATTACAGGCGTGAGCCACCGTGCCTGGCCATCCCTTGCCTCTTAAGAGAAGCAGTGAGCCGACAAGTGACTCACAGTAAAGCTGGAATCCTCAGCATCATCTCAGAGTTGGCCCGGCTGGAACCTGGCCCTTGCAGCCTCCCAGCCTCATTCCTGGCCTCTACAATGATTGAGAGCACCTCTCCCTACCCTCACGGGCCCTGCCTCTCACGTCTGTTCCCTCTGCTCCTTGGCCACCTGGCCACACCAGCTTTAGAGCTTCCTTCTGGGTGCAGCTGGCTCTCGGACACATAGACACCATATTGTCATCATTCTCTAGGCAGACCATGAGTTCCATGAATGCAGGCAACGATGCTCCAAGCATCCTCTCATGTCTCCTTTTCCAGAAGACAAAGCTGTGGTTCAGAGAGGTGGAGGAAATGTCAAGGCCACGACACTCAGAGCCTAACAAGATGCAGCTGAGGTGGCTGGTCTCTAGGACACAGCCCAAGGTTCAGGACAAAGGGGAACCAGGGGGCCGGGGCTCAGGGGAATAAAGAGCTTGGAAGTAAGAGTTCCATTCAATTACCAGGACACTGAGGTTCAGAGAGGCCAAAGTGCCATCAGTCAGTCAACAACCATTTGCTGAGCGGCTCCTAGGACACAAGAATACTCGGCAGGCTCAGGAGATGGCCCCTGAGGAAGGACCCTGCAGAGACCCTCATGGCTGCCACTCCTCCTGTGCAAGGTGACCCCGGCCCCTGCCCTTCTGCTTATTAGGGTCACAGCCAGTCACTTGGGCCACACAGGCACAGGACTCAGAGCCCGGCTGCTTCTCCAATCACCTGCCTGCTTTTGGGAACCGAGAACCACAGGTCTTGGATCCTTCCCAGAACCCGTGAGACCCAAGGATTGGACAAAGTGTCCATGTTGAGTTACTCTCATTCTTTTGACAAGACAGGGGAAAGCCACAAAAATACCACACTAGCCAGGGCAGGAAGTGGGTGGGACCAGAGTAGTCACTCCTGTGTGGCTTTGGATGGGGTCTGGGGTTGGTGCACCTTTGTCAGTGTTCAGGCTCCAAGACAAATCCTACTCAACATGTGACCTAACAATAGACAAGACCCAAGGAAATGAAAGCTCCCCCAGAGAGGCTGTGTGAAAACCTGAGAGTGACCGTTTCTGGGTGGTGAGCTTCTGGGAATTTTCATTTGCTTCTTGATGCTTCTCAGTAACATATAAATTTCCACATAGAACACTATATTTGCAGTTGGGAGGAAAGCCCATCTGTTTAAAAATACGAGAATCGAAGCTGCTCATTGCTCATTGGAGAGTCCCAGAAGGGAACTATTGCCCAGTGAAAGCCAGCTGTCTCCATGTCTGTTTACATATGGAAAATTTAATTTCTACTTAGCTGTCCTAAATCTCTCTAATGAAAGATGTGGTTGAGAAACCAAAAAAAGAAGGGATACTGAGTGTAATTCTGCTTTCTGAAAACACATTTTTTGCAAAACATTTTCTAGGTTACTTTAAACTGAAATTACATTTGGTCCAAAGGCAGACAATATTTCCTAAACCTTGGCACTGCCCTTAACTTTACCTGCCTTCCTCCCAGGCAGGCAGCTGGGAGAGTGGACAACCCCAGATCTGAAACTGTGAGACCCGTGTGCAGGTGACATTGCGTGAGCCCCTTCACCCCAACACGGGGAAAATAACCCTGGACACCAAGTTCCTGGGGGCTCCCTGAGAAAATGCGTGTAAAATGCTACAGTGTGAGCAGCGAGGAGCTGGCTAGTCATCACTCACTATATCTCATTTCTTAAAAGTTGCTTTAAAAATATGTAATGCTTTAGTCATCTTGGCCAAAGTGGAGAGGCAATCCCAGCTTCAAACTCTTGAGACCAAGTGGCATTTTGAGAGCTTTCCACTCAGGAGACGTAATTACAGAGTGGCTCTGGCAGTTGGCTATGATAACATTAGAGCCTGAAGTGGAAGCGATTGTTTCTTATCCTTAACAAAGAGCCCTGATGTGTCTATACTTACATAAAAGTGCTGCGTCTGGTGCATTTTTTTTTTTTACCCTGTAGGAAAAAATTATCAATGTGTAAATAGAGAATGATATACATTAAAAAATAAGGCAATAAAGGGGTGGCCACACCCCCACTCAATCAGGCCCTGAATAAAGGATAATTCCAGCATTGTTATGGGGCAGCTGCACAGCGTCAACCAGAAACACTCATATGCCCAGGGAGGTGCGGGTCCCTTCCTATGCACTCCATGTCCAATCCAGACATCACATGCTGCCAAGTGGTATTCTCACCATCACTTGGATCCACCCTTTACTATTCAGTCCTTAGTCTAAGCTCCTGATCAACCAGAGGCTATTCAGTATGCAACAGCACATGTTTATTTAGGTTTCCTTTAAGGGCAGATGCTGAGCTGGGGGACCTGGGGGAAGGAAGTAATCAGAAACCTTAGAATTGGAGGCACCTAAGGGTGATCACAGCAGCCCTATCCTAAAAAAGAAAAAAAGGAAAGAAGGAAGGAAGGAGGAAAAAAGAGAAGGAAAGAGAAAAGGAAGGAAGGAGAGAAAGAAGGAAAGAGAGAAAGAAGGGAGGGAGTGAGGAAGGAAGAGAAGGAGAAAGAGGGGGAAGGAGGGAGAGATTTGAGCCACACTTGCTCAACCTTCATAATGTTAAGGAGGGCCTTAGGACTGGAGGGTAGAGGATGGGGTGGGGGGGCCTTCAGCTTTAAAACAGTTTGATTTTCGGGCTGGGCGCGGTGGCTCACGCCTGTAATCCCAGCACTTTGGGAGGCCGAGGCAGGTGGATCATGAGGTCAGGAGCTCAAGACCATCCTAGCTAACACGGTGAAACCCTATCTCTACTAAAAAATACAAAAAATTAGCCGGGCGTGGTGGTGGGTTTCTGTAGTCCCAGTTACTTGGGAGGTTGAGGCAGGAGAATGGGGTGGAGCCAGGAGGCAGAGCTTGCAGTGAGCTAAGATCGTGCCACTGCACTCCAGCCCGGGCGACAGAGCAAGACTCCATCTCCAAAAAAAAAAAAATTTTGATTTTCAACAATGATATGTGTGTATATCCTTTGCATACTTGAAAATAAACAGAGATGTGCTCTGGTCACCCCCTGCATTGACTCACATGAGCTGGAAACCAGGGATATTAAGAAGCCCTTGGGGAGTCAAGTATGGTCTCTAATGGATGAATTAGGGCCACGAATTATTCCTTATGCAGCATAGTTTGTTTTGCAGACAAAATATTTTGGAACGTGTTTAAAAGCAAGATCAGGGAGAGGGTCAAAGAACCAGATGCCCCTTTTGCCACTGAAGATCTTAGACCCTCAGATTTTGTCTGCCCTGGAACTGGGGGACAGGGGCATCCTCTCTGCAACCGTAAAGTCAGGGTCTTCTGACTGGGATCCCCCAAGCCTACTTTGCACCTACTTTGCATGGTCAAAGACCAGCAGTTTTATTCATTCAGTTTACCACCTCCACAGCTACATGAATCCTTCAGGCACCAGTGTTTCAAGGACCAAGAACATGAGCGTGCTCAGATACAACCCTACATCTGGCAAAATCTATACAACTTTCATCAATTAATTAATTTTTTTGAGACAGGGTCTCGCTCTGTCACCCAGGCTAGAGTGCAGTGGCACAATCACAGCTCACTGCAGCCTCAACCTCTGGGTTCAAGCAATCCTCCCACCTCAGTCTCCCGAGTAGCTGGGACTACAGGCACATGCCACCACACCTGGCTTATTTGTGTATTTTTTGCAGAGAAGGGTTTCACCATGTTGCCCAGCCTGGTCTTGAACTCCTGGGCTCAAGCCATCCACCCACCTCGGCCTCTCAAAGTGTTGGGATTATAGGCGTGAGCCATCTTGTTCGGCTATACAACTTTATTTTAGGAAGTTACAAGTTCCATGTAAGACACATTTCAATGAAAAATGCTACTTATGGGTTGTGTCTAGCTGGCATATTCTGAGAAGCAAAATAATTTACCCAGAGAAGACAAGCTAGGAATACTTAGAATTACTGGGTATCAGTAACTAGAAAAATAAAAGGGCTTCTTCATGTATTCATTCAGCAAGCACATATTAGTATGCTATATGCCATTTTCCTTCTAAAAGCCCCACATTCCTAAAAGGCCTGTTGGAATTCCCTCATGAACACACTAGACCTAGAGCGGGACCCCCAGAGCAACCTGGTGTCTCAGCAGCCCCTGGCCACAACCCTCAGCCTGCAGGGCTCCCTCCACCTCTACCACCTTTCTCCTAGGCACCCTTGCCTCTCCTCTTTCTCCTCAGGGCCCGAGCAGGCCAGGGGCAGCCAGATCTCGGGGAGAAGCCAAGCTCCAGTGCTGGACGCAGGGGATGTGGCACAACAAGGACCCTGGTTCCATTTCCATCTGCCTAGGCAGAAAGGGCAGCACTGTCCCTGAGCTGTCCCCAGGTCACTTAGGGGCTGTCGTCCACAGATCCCTCCTGGGTGGACTCATCTGCATCTGGATTTAATTCTTTAGACGAAATGTCACCAGGCACCCTAGCCACAGACTACCACAGCCTCCACAGTTCATGAGGGCCCTACCAGGGGTCAGAAGGGACTCGGGCTACATTTGCCAACCTTGAATGAACCCCTCCTTCCCCCTTCTTTCCCCATCATCAGTCAGGGACCCAGGAGTTTTGGTCCAAGTCCAGAATCCACACGGAACAGTCCTGGCCTCTGTGAGCAGGGACTGCCAAGCCGCATGGGGCTGGAGCCTCCGCAGTGTCCTCAGACTTCGTCATCCCCATGACAAGTTCTGTCTGGCAAATCCAACCTGCTCTTCCTGCTCTTATTTTTTACCCATACGCTTTTTTTTTTTTTTTTTTTTTTTGAGATGGAATCTTGCTCTGTCGCCCAGGCTGGAATGTGTAGTGGCCCGATCTCGGCTCACTGCAACCTCTGCCTCCCGGATTCAAGCCATTCTCCTGCCTCAGCCTCCCAAGTAGCTGGGACTACAAGCACCTGCCACCATGCCTGGCTAATTTTTTGTATTTTTAGTAGAGACGGGGTTTCACCGTGTTAGCCAGGATGGTCTCGATCTCCTGACCTCGTGATCCACCCGCCTCGGCCTCCCAAAGTGCTAGGATTATAGGCATGAGCCACTGTGCCCGGCCCCATCTGCTTCTTTTTATCCTATGCACTCTATGCTGAACCAGATCCTTCCTGGAATAACAGGTGAACAGATGAAGGGAGGAGAAAAAGAAAAAAAAAAGAGGAAGGAAAGAAGGGAGGGGGGAAGGAAGGGTTGAAAAGAAGGGGGTAGGAGGAAAAGGAGAAAACAGAGAAGAGAAAGGGAGTTGATGAATTAGCTGGTTGGTTAGTTGGTCAGCTGTTGGTTGGTTGGTTGGTTAGTTGAGCCTCTGCTGGAGGGCACAGGGCTTCTTGGCCAGCAGGACAGGGAGAGCTCCTCAGAGGGTTGTGGTGGGAGAAGGGAGCCCCACCCCTCACTGGCACACTCGAACAGGGGTGCTGTGGAGGAAGCCTGAGTCTCCCCTGTCCTTCCTGGCACATTTCTGCACACACGAGCACCTCGCCTCTTCTTGGACCACACAGATACACTCACGGCCAAGAGCCGCTGCCTGGTGGCCCTGGGCAACCTGAGACTGCAGAGCTATGGCTACCACCCAAACCCATCCTGTCCCTGAGGGTGGGACCCTCAAGCAGGGATGCTGGATATCCCTGGTTGGGATGTCCTGGAGAATGAGGACACCCCAAGACTGAACTGACGCTGCAGGACTGAGTCAGCACTGTTGCTCATGAGCTTGGGAAGGGACACGCAGGGATGATGGGGAAATGGGCCCACATCTCCCCATAGCCAGAGTGGACGGATACCCTGCTGCAGACTGGCAGGCGCTTGTCAGACACTGTCATGGATGACAGGCTTCCGTACAGGTCACACACAGCAAAAATGCAGTCCTCAGCTCTTTCACCCAACAGCGAGCCACCAGTGGGTGACACATAACACCATTAATAATGGAGAAACTGAGGCACTGGTCCACGGGATGAGGCCAGATTTCCTTCCACACTGCTCCCCTTTCCAGGCACCAGTCCCTCAGCACATGTGCTCCATGGTGACAGGAGGATGTATCCTGCTCTGACCTCCCCCAGATCATGTGTGACCCCCTCTCTGGGGTGTCCAGAGAAAATCCAGTACGACGACGGGCTTGGAGAAGCCCGCAGTCCCCTAGAAGCCCAACTAAAGGCCCAAGGGATGAGCTGTCATAACCCTCATTTTGCAGATAAGGAAACTGAGGCCTCCAGTCCCAGCCCAACCTCTGCCCAGTGAGTCCTGAGGTTTGAGGATGAGGAGGGGCACTTGGGACACAGCCCAATCCCAGAACAGATGATGTGAGCCGCTAACTCTCAGCGAATGAGCTGGGACCCTGGGCACAACACAGAGAAGGTGTTGTGTCCAAAGCCAGCTGGCCTTCAGCTGACCACCCCCTGCCCCAACACAAGGGCCTGGGAAGAAGAGCCATGGGCAGCGGCCAGAAAGCAGCCAGGTTTCCCTGCTGCTGAGAAATGTTTAACCTTTCTGCACAATATGAAAAAGAGGGTCAACCTCACTGGGGCTGGAGTTTGCTGTCATCCTAATAGTTCACAACATTAAATCCTGTGCACACACATACAAAGATGCAACACACACACAAGCACTCATTGTTTACACTTCAAACTGATTTTAGGCAATGATACCTGTATTTCCCAGCCATCCCAGAAAATGACAACATTCTAACTGCCCTAATTCACAGACACAGAGCATAGGAAACATGCAGTCAAAGAGCTGGGACAACCTGGATCCCCAAGGACCAGAGGCACGAACTACAAAAAGGGGCATGGCCAGCCTTGCGGCCTCTTTCCGCCCATGTCTATCTGAAGAACTGGAGGTCTTAATAAACCTCAAACTTCTGCCTAGCAGCGCCAAAGCACCCGCTTTCACCCTGGTTTTATATTCTCCCTTACAAGAGGTGACACTTAGGGGAAATGCTGAGTGGCAAGAGTAAAGTAACAAAAAGAAAAGACAATCCCAGCATCCGACATGGGGTCTCCGTTGCCATGGCAATCGCCCAGGCAATGACATGTGTTCTTTTTTTCAAGCAGGCTATTTTCCTTTCCCATCCATTTGAAAAGAAATGGGAAGAATGGGGAAGGGTGGAGAAGTCCAGAAACAAAACAGGTCTCATCACAGTCCAGCCCAGCACTTACCATTCAGTAGGTATCCTGGAGAATCCTGTTCCAGAGCCAGGGGCCCCAGGACCCACTGCGAGGACTGCCAAGGTGGTCTTCTTTAGCTCAGTCTCCACTGGGCTGTGCTCAGGAGCGGGCAGAAAGCTGATTAAAACCCCTCTTCAAACTATACACCAGGCAGTCACCTCCTCATTCTGCAGAAGGGTCCCGTCAGCTGACCCCCTGCAGAAGTCCTGCTCAGCCCCGGACACTCAGAAAAATGAGCCCACACAGGATCTCAAAGCCACCTGAAACAAGCGAAAATCTCCACCTTTTCCAATGTAACCTACTCACCGCCTTCCTCTGGGGACGAAAATCATTTACAAAGCAAACAGGAAAGCCGGAGGCTCCCCCAGCTCCGCACAGGCAAACTCGACGCTTGCCGGAGCCGCTTCCAGAGGAGCCCCAGGGAGGTCGCTCACAGTGGGCAGCAGGAGGCTGGCGTCTCCTTGGGGACCTGGAGGGCCGGGCTGTGCTTCCCGCGCCAATCAGCCCAGGACTGAAGCCCCTGGGGTTCTAAGGAGCGGTCCCGCCTCCCCGGCCCGCCCCGAAGGTCCGCGGCACCCACAGGCAGCCGCCCCGTCTCCTCCTCTCCCCGCAGCTGCAGGGACGCTCTGAGCCCTGACAAAGCCGCCTGCGGAGAGCCAGCGGGAGGGCTAGGGGCGCCGGCCCGGGTGCACAGGCCGCTCTCCATGACAACAAGGGCTGGGAGCTGCGGGCGGAGCGGGTCCCTCAGGCCAAGGGGGAAATACTGTTTATTTTTCCTGACACCTCTACCCGGAGCTATTACCTCTGCCAGATTTTCTAGAGGGTCCTGGGGCAGCAGGAACTTTCTTTGCTCCTTCACCACAACGAAACCCCTTTTCAGGTGTGAGCACTTTCTTCGAGGCTTAGAGAGGGTAGGGTGGGAAATAGGCACTTGCTTAAAGAGGTCTTGGTGCAGAGGCTGTGCGTGCATGTGCGTGCGTGTGTGTGTGTGCTGTGCATACTTGTGTGTGTGTGTGTGTGTGCAGGGTGTGGCATGTATATGTGGTGTGTGTGTGTGTGTGTGTGGCAGGCTGTGTATGGTGTATCTGATGTATGCTTTGTGTAATGCGCTTTGTGGTGTGTGTTGTGTTGTATGTGTTGTATGTGGGATGTGACGTGTGTATGGCATGTTTTGTGGTTTTTGTGTGGTGTGGTATGTGTTGTGTTGTGTATGTAGCATGTGTGTTGTGTGTGTGATATGGGGGTGTGTGTGCAATGCGTAGCATGTGATGTATGCATGGTGAGTGTATGGTTTATGTGGTGCGTGTTGTGTTGTGGTATGTGTTGGGAATAGGCCCCCAAATCGGGCTATAAACTGGCCCCAAGACTGGCCATAAACAAAATCTCTGCCGCACTGTGATGTTCATGATGGCCATGATGCCCATGCTGAAGGTTGTGGGTTTACCGGAATGAGGGCAAGGAACACCTGGCCCACCCAGGGCAGAAAACTGCTTAAAGGCATTCTTAAACCACAAACAACAGCATGAGCAATCTGTGCCTTAAGGACATGCTCCTGCTGCAGATAACTATCCATTCCTTTATTTCCTATAAGGAATACTTTTAGTTAATCTATAATCTATAGAAACAATGCTTATCACTGGCTTGCTGTCAGTAAATATGTGGGTAAATCTCTGTTCAAGGCTTTCAGCTCTGAAGGCTGTGAGACCCCTGATTTCCCACTCCACACTTTATATTTCTGTGTGTGTGTCTTTAATTCCTCTAGCGCTGCTGGGTTAGGGTCTCATGGACAGAGCTGGTCTCAGCAGTATGTGTATGACGTTCAAATCACTTGAACCCAGGAGGCAGAGGTTGCAGTGAGCCGAGATTGCACCACACCGCACTCCATCCAGCCTGGGTGACAGAGAGATTCTGCCTAAAAAAAAAAAAAAAAAAAAAAAAAGCAATGAAGAGAAAACATTTTGAAGGAAAAGGATGTCCCTAAGTGCCAAAACCGAAGTCCGAGCCTCGGCCCACACCTCAAATGAGGGGCCTTGTTACCCTCGGCTGTAAAGTGGACATCTTTTACATCTAGCCGGGCCTCCTTCGGCATTGCCAGAGAATTCCACGGGACACAAATGCACACATGGCCCAGCTCCCGCTCATTGCTCTGTTCATGCCAGCTGGTACCATTCTACTACTCCAGTATTTACATGTGCTTTTTATTTTTTAATCAGACTCTACCACGCCTGTTATTTTAGGTGTGTTTTTCTCACCCTGCAACATATTGCAACATTTTTGCTTTTAATAAATGTTCTCCTATGGCCATGGGATTCTTCCCACCCAGTCCTTCCTAGGTCCCAGCCAGTTCTTTGCTGGTGCTTCTCTACTCTCTGCCCTTGCAGTCCCTGACAGGAGGTAGACATGGGTGGAAATCAGCAATCGAGCGCTTTTTCCCTTCTCCGACGGGCACCTCTCTCTCACTGAGCCCTGAGTCACAGAACCCACTCTGCCCAGATAGTCTCAAGGCACCATGAACAATGGCTCATTTTTACACTCCCATATGCCTGTCTTACAGAGGGATGGAGAAATTCCCGCAAACCCAGGACACCACATACCACCCAGAGCATGTGGACCCAAGACCCTCCAGACCCTTTGTTCTTTTTTTTTATTATTATTATTCTTGAGATGGAGTCTCACTCTGACGCCCAGGCTGGAGTGCAGTGGCACGATCTTGGCTCACTGCCATCTCTGCCTCCTGGGTTCAAATGATTCTCCTGCCTCAGCCTTCAGAGTAGTTGGGATTATAGGCGTAAGCCACCACACCCGGCCTAGACCCCTTGTTCTTACAAGGGGAGCACAGGTCTGTCAAGCTGAGGACCTCCTGTGGGTCTGCATTTCTGGTTTGTTCTTGGGACTCGTGTTGGGCAAGAACCAGCAGTGTGGCAGGCAGCCTGCACCCCAGTCCCACAGGGTCAGCCTCTCAGGACTGCCAGTTGGTCACTACGTGCCCACATGGTAGGTGACTTCCCACGCGGTGTCTGGACCAAAAGGCAATGCCCGGGGATAGCTCTCAGGACCCAGGTAATCCTGTGCTTCTCATCCCTTCCCGTGGAGACAGCTTTGGGTTCCTCAGTCTAGCTGTCCTGATCTGGCCTTCGCTGTGCCGGGAAAAATCCCACAAATAGAAACATATACTCGTGGTCTAGGAAAAATGCCGTAGTCTCACTAAATGGTTTTTTGCTCCTGAAGAGCTGATGCACAAAATACCATGTGGCTGTTAAAATAATCAGGAGTGTTATGTGGCAACATGGGAGAACACTGCAAACAATGAAAACAGAATCATAAAAGCTGCAATTACCACCTGGTCAAAACTATTTCTGCACGTGTGGAGGGGACAGAGCGCGTGGTGGGACTCTGTGTAAATATTCTTCTTGTTTTCTTTTGTTGTGATGAGAAATGTATAATAGGCCGGGTGTAGTGGCTCACGCCTGTAATCCCAACACTTTGGGAGGCCGAGGCAGGCAGATCATGTGGTCAGGAAATCGAGACCATCCTGACTAACACGGTGAAACCCCGTCTCTACTAAAATACAAAAAATTAGCTGGGCGTGGTGGCAGGCGCCTGTAGTCTCAGCTACTCAGGAGGCTGAGGCAGGAGAATGGCGTGATCCCGGGAGGCAGAGCTGGCAGTGAGCCGAGATTGTGCCACTGCACTCCAGCCTGGGCGACAGAACAAGACTCTGTCTCAAAATAAATAAATAAAGTAATACATAATAAACTAAAACCAGGAAAAAAAAAAGGGGATTTCCTTTGTTTTCTAAGTATCCATTATGTTCCAGGTACTTTCCCTAGGCAGTTTCATTTAATTATCCAAATCCGGGTCTTTTCACCCAAAACTTACACACCTCTCAGAGAACGGCTGTTTCATGACTCCTAAAACACGAAAGAGAGTGAGAGCTGCAACGTGTCCAGGGTCAGCCCCAAGTCCTGCCCCACAAGGTGGTCCCCGGCCTGCCCCGGAAAGTGTCGGCCACGTGTTACCATGGAACTCAGCCCTAAATGGCCTGAGCCCATGGCAACTTTTGTGTTCAAAAGCCTCAGCAAGGCCAGGCGTGGTGGTTTATGACTGTAATCCCAGCACTTTGGGAGGCCGAGGCGGGCAAATCACTTGAGGTCAGGAGCTCAAGCCCAGCCTGGCCAACATGGTGAAACTCTGTCTCTACTAAAAATACAAAAATTAACCCGGTGTGGTGGCTCACACCTGTAATCCCAGCTACTAGGGAGGCTGAGGCAGGATAATCACTTGAACCTAGGAGACAGAGGTTGCAGTGGGCTGAGATCGCGCCATTGCACTCCAGCCTGGGCAACAGAGTGAAACTCCATCTCAAAAAAAAAAAAAAAAAAAAAAAAGCCTCAGCAAAGATGTCTTCACTTGAGGTTTGAGCAATGTGGATTTCCCCCAGAAAAATGCAGAAACACTTCAATTCCAAGCTTTATTTGTTGGGTTTTTAAATATCCAAGTGGCTGCCCACGCCAATAAGATAGTCCTCCTTTGCTACCTAGGAGCGCAAAGGTGCCAGTGCCTCATCCCAGAGGGCTGGACACGCTCTCCTTTCTTTGCCGCTTTCAGCCATAAGCTTGTGACATTTCACAGGAGAAGCATCAACTGCAGCTTCCTGTCGCCCCAGCGGACGGTCTCACACCCGCTCCTGCTAGCCTCCACCCTCCGGTCTGATTCTGGAGAAGGAACAGGTGGTGGCACCAACTCTTTCCAAACTGCTGAGCCAGGAACAAGCTTCAGCATCTGGGCACGCGGCCACAGGGCACTGTCTGTGTCAGACCTGCCAGGGCCCAGCAGCCTAGGAATGGCAGCATCCCTCCGAGAGCCTACCCAGACATATAACACACTGTGCCATGTTATATGTTATATGACATATAACACACCAATCAGTGGCCTGAGGTGAAAGCCCATCACAAAACAGAATTTGCTTTCTGTAGCAACTGGTCAAAAGGAAGGAGTGAAGTATTACATATTAAATTGGAATTAAATAAGAAGTCTTTACGAAATAACTGCATATCCATCTGTATATGGAATATATGATGAATACATGGTTCTAAATACTTTGTACGTGCCAGGCCCTCACACAAGGATATCATTTGCTCCTGGGTGGTCCATCATTAATTCTGTTCCACAGATGAGGAAACTGAGACTCAGAGGAGGGCATGGCTCAGCCAAGGCCCCACAGCTGGCCATCGGGGGCACCCCACAGCAGCCCCTCTATTCCGGTCATGGAGACTGCCTGTCCCACTTGGCTCATCTCCGTCAGCATGTGTAAAATTCTTTGGGAACAGCAGTTCTGGGTGAGGGTGGGCAGTGAGTGTCCCTGGACACGGGAGCTCCAAGATTCTCCTTCCTGGACTCCTGGGCTCTCTGACCTCAGTGCCAGCCCTGGTAGGCTCTGGAGCTGAATCGGTGGAGCCCTGTCAGCCCCTGGGGACACCAGGGTCCCTGAAAGAGAATGCTCTTCCCCAGGTGGCCTCAAGAAGCACCCCGATACCTAGTCCAGGTTGCCCCTCCTGCCCTCTGGACTGCATCTGGAGGGGATGGCAGTTTTAATTTTCAGTGGTGATGGCTCTTGGAACACAGCACTCAGACCTGAGGATGCTGGCAGGACAGAGTGCTGGTGGCCGCCACAGCCGGGTAAAGGGACACCAGGGAGGATAGACCTGCCAGGCATCCAGAATGTGGGAAAGATGCTTTACTAACACCTGCGTTGCTCCAGAAACTCCCTCAGGGGGACCTCACTTGCAAAATGATGAAATGATGTCTCCTTGCCACCAGGGCCCTCCCTGTCAGGGCCTCACTGCCTCCCTACTCCGTCCTTGCAGCTCCACTTTCCAGCTCCACCCAAGGCTCCAGCACTCCGGATGATGCATCCCAGATCCCCAATCCTATCATTACCAGCTGTGCAAACCCACGGGACCTAAACACAGGGAAACACACAGTGTTTCCACCCGGCTGAGGCAGGCTGCCTGCCCACAGCTGTTGGTCTGTGTACAGGCCCATGGCAGAATGATGGTAAGGGCAGCATCGGCCTGTCAACATTCTGGGAATATGGTGTTTAAGACCAGTGCCAACTCAGCCTTGGTAAACGGCATGTTACAAAACCTCAACTTAGACACTTTTTCCACTTGGCATCAGGGGACCCAGAAGCCCAGTCAAGTCCCCGGCCTGGTGTCCTCTTAGCTTTGACATCTGGACTTTGTGGGAGAGAAGACACCAGGCCCCAAGCCATGAGAGCAGCTGACAAGGTTCTCTCCTTAACCAGACTCTACTCAGGCTCCACTGAACTCTCTTTCAACCAAGCCCTGATTTGGGGGTTTCTATGTTTGTCTCTGCATTGTCTATTTTTTTTTTTTTTTTTTTGAGATGGCGTTTCCCTCTGTCGCCCAGACTGGAACGCAGTGGTGCGATCTCGGCTCACTGCAACCTCCACCTCCAGGGTTCCTGCAATTCTCCTGCCTCAGCCTCCCAAGTAGCTGGGATTACAGGCACCTGCCACCATGCCTGGCTAATTTTTGTATTTTTAGTAGAGAGGGGGTTTCACCATGTTGGCCAGGCTGGTCTCGAACTCCTGATCTCAGGTGATCCGCCCGCCTCAGCCTCCCAAAGTGCTGGGATTACAGGCGTGAGCCACCGCACCTGGCCTCCATTGTCCAATTTTAGCAAGGATCCTACTAAGTCAATTAGCTAGAATACCCCATCCTCAGTCATCAGGTCACCTTCACTAACTGGCCAGACTCCCCATCCCCTTCCACACCCTGGGTGCTGTCTGGTCGCGGTGGCCAGCTTTCAGCAACAATCCTGTTAGGTGGCTTGAGCCAGAATCGCCCTTCCCCCTGCTGTTTTCCCTCCGTCATTCTCCATCCGGCAGCTCCCAACCTGCTCTTGGCTCTCAATCCCCAGTTGTCTGTGCTGTGTGTTGTCTCTGCTGTGTTTGGAACTGAGCCAAATACCTCTCTCCCACTACAAGACCCTGTACCTATCTCGATGGGCCTGAATAAAGTTGGCCTTATGGGGTTTTAACAAGCACCAGGAATATTTTTTCTTTAACACAGCTGATCCCAACATCCTCCAGCTGTCTGCTCCACCTCTGCAGCCCAACACTGCCTTAACCCAGAGTGGATCTCCACAACCACCCCCTCTTTGACCCTGGGGACAACCTGGACCTCACCCCTCCTTGTCTTGGGGGATGCTCTGATGTTCACCTTCAGGTACTGGCCAGAGTGAAGGTCCCCACCACAGTTCCCTGTGCTGTGCAAACTCCACGCTCCAACCCTCTCCCAAGAGTCTGGTGTGCATGCTGGCGTCAACCCTACAGTAGCTCTTCAAGGGGCTGTTGCCATTGCCCCTGCATCTTAGGGAGACCCCAGGCTTGGCCAAGGACACAGTGGAGGGTGATGGTGGTGACAGCGCACTGGACCACTGGATCTGGCAATGTGCTACGTCTTGGGCCTGGAAGACCTCAAGTGTCCTGCCCTGCACATTCATTTAGCAAAAGCTCAAGTTCCATCCAAGAGGGAATTGGGGCCCAGAAAAACCTCCAGGTTCCCCACACTGTGTGGTGGGTCAGGTCCAGGTCCCTCTGCCACCCTCACTGAGGGGGTGCCACTGCTACTCTTGCTTAGTGGGCTTCCTTCAACCAACCAGCCTGGTTGGGGCTTGGTTGGGGCTTCCTTCTTCTGCAACCCAGCAGCTTCCATTAGCAAGACACCAGGTAGACATATCATTGCTGCACCAGGGCCACACAGGACCCTGCACACAGGAGAGCTCAGACAACTGACAAAATTTAAATGGGCTCTGCTCATCAGAGCAGCCAAACAATGACACCCTATAACAGTGAGCATGCCTTGTGCTCAGGGCTTGGTCCCTAAGCACCAATTTCCAGTAATGGAAATCAGGGTTCTCAGGGGAAGTGACTCACTCCAGGGCTGGGGCAGAGAACATAGAAGACGAGCCTGGAGCATCTTGTATTCCAGAAAGTGAAGAGGTACTAAGAGAAAGAAGGAAAGGAGGGAAGGGAGGGAGGAAGGGAGGGAGAAAGAAAAGGAGGGAGGGAGGGACGGAGGGAGGAAGGAAGGAAGGAAGGAAGGAGAAAAGAAGGAAGGAAAGAAGGAAGGGAGGGAGGAGAAAAGGAAGGAAGGAAGCAGAAAAGAAGGAAGGAAAGAAGGAAGGGAGGGAGGAGAAAAGGAAGGAAGGAAGGAAGGAAGGAAGGAAGGAAGGAAGGAAGGAAGGAAGGAAGGAAGGAAGGAATTTGTCCAAACAGGACCCAACCTGAAGGAGCTCCTAATTGCCAAGGATGGAATAATTTGAGCAACGAAATAAAGGATGATATTAGATTTTAACCCACAGAATAGAATATCCATTATGCTGATATTAGTAATGGCAAAAATCAATAAACAAATGGAGAAGAGATGATGCTTCTTCACAGAATTCCAACGAAGAAATGAAGATAGAAACATTGCCGACAGGCAAACACCAGAAATAAAGACTGCAGACACAATCCCACAGTAGAGGCAAAAATTAGTGGGTGAAAGTTTGGGGGGAATGGAATGTACATAGTCTCTCCCAAGATACTGA
Organism: Hylobates moloch; assembly: GCF_009828535.3. NCBI lineage: Eukaryota > Metazoa > Chordata > Mammalia > Primates > Hylobatidae > Hylobates > Hylobates moloch. The sequence continues at coordinate 65,365,138 of NW_026652285.1, read as the reverse complement.
ACTACAACAAGAAAGATGGTAACTATAAAGTGGAGAAATTTCATCAAAGTGTACAGTGGAGAAATTTCATCAACTTAACCCAGTGGTCAAGGTTCACATGGTGTGTATCAGACACACAGACATTCTGGGCCTCTCAGTAGGATGCACCAAGAAGGGCATATTGTTTCCGTGGTATTCAGACCAAGACCATCCTGGCTAACACGGTGAAACCCTGTCTCTACTTAAAAATACAAAAAAAATTAGCCGGGCGTGGTGGCGGGCACCTGTAGACCCAGCTACTCGGGAGGCTGAGGCAGAGGAAGGGCATGAACCTGGGAGGTGGAGCTTGCAGTGAGACGAGATCGCGCCACTGCACTCCAGCCTGGGCGACAGAGCCAGACTCTGTCTCAAAAAAAAAAAAAAATATGCATACACATAAACGTAGAGTGTGGACTGATAGACAATAGAGAGTTGGAAGCATGAGAGAGTGGGAGGGAGTGGATGATGAGAAATTACTTAACGAGTACAATGTACTTTATACAGGTGATGGATACCCTAAAATCCCTGACTTAATCACTATGCAATCTATGCACGTAACAAAATTGCACTAGTACCCTACAAATTCATACAAATATAAATAAAGAATGCTAGAGATGAGTGAGCAAGAGGAAGAAGGGGAAAGAGGGACAGACGAAGGGGAATGCTAGAGATGAGTGAGCAAGAGGAAGAAGGGGAAAGGGGGACAGACAAAACATCATGTTTTTGTCTCATTTTGGTGGTTGGGTTGCTGCCTGGAGATAAAGTTGACAGGAATGTTATCTTCTGACTGTCCCCATTAGGTGCAATCCCACAGGCAAGTGGGATTGCCAAAGAAGAGTCCTGCTCCTGACGCCCAAACAGAGATGAGCCTCTCACTCTCCTTTCCTGAAAAGTCTCTTCTCCATGGCTTGGACAAACTGTTACTGCTTCTCTAGAGGGAGACCCCATACAAGAAAAAAAAGGAATAACTTCCCTCCAGTCCTCCTCCTTATCATGAGGCAATAATCAGAATGGAATCTCAACATTCATGGGGTAAAATGTAAAATCAGATTCTGAAAGTTTGCATATTGGAAGTTTGCATATTGACAGCATTCGAGATATTTGTTTATTAACGTCAACACAATTCTGAGGACTCTTTTGGAAAGTGGATTTTGAGGGTGATCCACCAAGGTGGGAGGAACATTATTTTACCTTAGGCTGAATTTCTCCACATGGGTAGATTTAACAGAGATTATGCATTCAGAGTATTGTTTTGTGCATCTGAATGTGATTCTACTAGTTTACTGAATTGGACAATAAATTACCCAATAGAGTTTTAGATGATGCAAAAGAAGTTTAGATGCCATAAAGCTCTTGACATCTTGCACAGGAAGAAACTCTAAGACTTGGAGACATAAGAATGCTGGACTGTGCATCACGTATGCCCCATCCACACACTGTGTCCCTTAAGAGTACTGGGAAGATTCAGCCTGCACCAGGAGTGGTCCCCAATCTTTTTGGCACCTGGGACAGTTTTCATGGAAGACAGTTTTTCCACAGATGGGGAGGGGATGAGGAGGATGGTTTCAGGGTGAAGTTTTTCCACCTCAGATCATCAGGCAATAAGTTAGATTTTCATAAGGAGCACGCAACATAGATCCCTCCCGTGCATAGTTCGCAATAGGGTTTGTGGTCCTATGAGACTCTAATGCTGCTGCTGACCTGACAGGAGGTGGAGCTCAGGCAGTAAAGCTGCCTCACCTGCGCTCAACTCCTGCTGTGCTGCCTGCTTCCTAACAGGCCATCAACCAGGCCTGGTGCCTGGGGGCTGGGGACAGCTGCTCACCAGGATTGAGAAACATATCGATATGAGAAGCAGCAGTTCTTTTAAATGAGTTTTACCTGCTCGTCTAAGAAATTAAATATGTTACACAAGAAGACAAATGAGGGTTGTACAATGACCATGGGTTTTATTTTCTCTGTTCAGTGATTTTTTAATTTCACTAGTGGCCTCTGCATACAGTAAAATTACTCCCTCAATTATCTGATTTTGATTTAGATTATGGTCCCTAAACAATTAAGAAATTTAGAAAGTGCCCCATGTTAATACCATAGAACACAATCACTATTGAAAATAAGCACTGATTGTGACACTGCACTCCAGTGTGGGCAACAGAGCGAAACTGTCTCAAAACAAAAAACAAAACAAAACAAACAAACAAACAAAAAGAAAGAAAAAGAGAAAATAAGCATTTGCCAGAAAAATATGGCATCTTGAAACTTTTTATCTTAACTCTGTAGATACACATATTTTTCCATTTTATCTGATACTTATAAGAACCAGTTTATAAAGCAAATTTAGGAAGTTACGTTTACTTTGCCGTTTAAAAAAATCTATATTCTTCCATGAGCTAAAATATCATTTTGCATTTTTATTTCTCAATGGGGAAAATCTCCAGATTTTCACACCACAAAGAGCCATCTTTTACCCAAAATGTACCCCCCAAATTTAATCAATCAGAGAGTTTGCCTTGATTTGGAATACAGAGTTATTAAAATACACTTCTCTCATTTTTCTCTTACTGAGTACTATTACGCTTATCTATATCTTGATTAAAAGTCTAAATACAGGCCAGGTGCAGTGGCTCATGCCTGTAATCCCAGCACTTTGGGAGGCTGAGGTGGGTGGATCACCATGTCAGGAGATCGAGACCATCCTGGCTAACACGGTGAAACCCCGTCTCTACTAAAAATACAAAAAATTAGTCGGGCGTGGTGGCGGGCACCTGTAGTCCTGCTACTCGGGAGGCTGAGGCAGGAGAATGGTGGGAACCTGGGAGGCGGCGCTTGCAGTGAGCCGAGATCACGCCACTGCATTCCAGCCTGGGTGGCAAAGGGAGACTCCGTCTCAAAAAAAAAAAGTCTAAATATAAATTGTTCTTTAAAGATTTTTGGCTGAGCACCATAACTCATGCCTGTAATCCAAAGGCTGTGGGAGATTGAAGTGGGAGGATCACTTCCAAGAGTTCCAGACCAGCCTATGCAACAAAGTGAGTCTCCTATCTCTACAAAAAGTAAAATACAGATTTGTTGAGGCACACCTGTAGTCTTAGCTGCTCGGGAAGCTGAGGCAGGGGGATCCCTTGAGCCCAGGAGTTTGAGGGTGACTGAGCTGGGATTCCACCACTGCACTCCAATCTGGGCGACAGAGTGAGACACTGTCTCCTAATAAATAAATAAATAGAAACATTTCAAGATTTTTTATGGCTAGGTATTGTGGCTCACACCTGTAATCTTAGCACTTTAGGAGACCAAGGCAGGCAGATTGCTTGAGCCCAGGAGTTTAAGATCAGCCTGGGCAACATGGAAGGATCCCATCTTAAAAAAATAAAATTAAAAAAATAAGTTTTTATGACCACTCATTGTTGGCATGATATAAATTCACGTTTGTTCTTTAGCTTATAATTCAGCAGGAATGATTAGAATTTTCCTTTCAGTCATCCAAAAGCTTTTGAGATAGAATGTTTTTAAAAATAAGAATACTGCGGCCAGGCGCGGTGGCTCACGCCTGTAATCCCAGCACTTTGGGAGGCCGAGGTGGGCGGATCACGAGGTCAGGAGATCGGGGCCATCCTGGCTAACACGGTAAAACCCCGTCTCTACTTAAAAATACAAAAAAATTAGGGGGGCGTGGTGGCAGGCGCCTGTAGTCCCAGCTACTCGGGAGGCTGAGGCAGGAGAACGGCCTGAACCCCAGAGGCAGAGCTTGCAGTGAGCCGAGACTGCGCCACTGCACTCAGCCTGGGCAACAGAGAGTCTCCATTTCAAAAAATAAACAAATAAATAAGAAAACTGATTACATTTTTATTAATAAATTTGTATTAATTTGTTTTGCATAGTTATATGGATTTCATTTTTCCTTATCAGAACGTAATATTTGTCTTTAAATTAAATGTCATATAACTTAATTCAGTGATTTTTTTCACTTAAAAATATCCTTTTTCAACATGAAAACCATAAGATTCTGTCCCTTCAAGACTAATTCAGTTAACCTACATAATATATTTCTGAAAGATAATAAGTATAATTAGTGACTTGGCTCTCTTTTCAAACACTGTGAAGTTTTAAGATGTCTTTTTTTTTTTTTTTTTTTTTGAGATGGAGTCTCCTCTGTCACCCAGGCTGGAGTGTGGTGGCACGATCTTGGCTCACTGCAAGCTCCGCTTTCCGGGTTCATGCCATTCTCCTGCCTCAGCCTCCTGAGAAGCTGGGACTACAGGCACCCGCCACCACGGCCAGCTAATTTTGTTTTTGTATTTTTAGTAGAGACAGGGTTTTACCGTGTTAGCCAGGATGGTCTTGATTTCCTGACCTCATGATCCGCCCACCTCGGCCTCCCAAAGTGCTGGGATTACAGGCGTGAGCCACCGCGCCCAGCCAAGATGTCATTTTTTTTTCTGACAATTATTACCTTTTCACCTGGCCTAGAGAGAATGTTTCTTAAAGATTATTATATGTAAAACATTATCAGTTTTGTTTTTAATTTTACTTAACTTCTCCCTACACCCATAAAGCAGTCTTTGAGATTTTTTATCTTAAGTTTTTATAAGCACTTACTAATTTCTTGGATTTAAACAAAATAGAAACTGTTTAATTTGAAATATCTTACAACCTTTATTTTCTAACACCTCTAATTCAAAGATGCTCTCTAAAGGAAATTATTTTTCTTTGTCATCCATGGAGTATACATAGTACTAATCCTTGGGGGAATTAACAACTTTGGCAAGCGTACTATTAATTACTAGAAAGGCTGGAGTCTCTACTACGGTCTTTGAATTCTCTTGGAATTTCAATTCTCAATTCATATGGGTTTGGACTTAAGAAAAAAATATATTCAAACAATGAAAAAATATTTTTGGTGGCAAGTTGGAGATAATATGGAATCTCTTCTTTCATGGAAAGGAAAGGGGTAACAAACTGCTATCTGTCCTTCACTATCCATTCTATCCTTATCCCATACAACTGAAAGTATAGCCTGTCACATGACTAGCCAACTACACCATATTTCCTTTGCAGTTAGATATGGCCACGTGACTTTGTCTTTTCAGTAAAATACAAGCAGATGTGATGTCTGCCACTTGTAGTTCAACACCCTAAGACCAGACTGTGTCCCCTCCATTTTCTCTTCCTCATTCCCACTGGTTACAACCCAGTTTTAATAAAAAAGATGAGTATAATACACTCTGGAGGGGAAGAAAGACAAGATGAAAAGAACCTGGGCTCTTGAATTGTGGAGTAGAGTTCTTCATTGACTCCTGTTCTAGCTACTTCATGTTTGGGATCTTTCCATCATGGCAGTTTAACCTACTCTAAGCCCTAATGTTAGATTTTTCTCAGCAAGATAGAGCTTTAACAGTGTTCCCTGTTGGTTAGAAACACATGGCAGAGGCAGGTGAGACTCCTGACTGATAATCAATCGTGGTAAAACTTAATTCCTTTCATTGTCTCATACATTGGCTCATACTCTCCTTAGTGCTCTACTTTCAGCTCAGTTTATCCAAATCACCTCACAGCCTCAGCTGTTCATTTCAATGAGGCAAGACTGTAAATCTTTCATTAAATAAAAAATCTAGTACAAGTCTTATTTTTTTCTTGCTTCACGCATGGAGGAGAAGGGAGAAGTGTCCATGACCCTTTTTGTATTCACAAGTATTTATTCTTTTTGAAAAACACAAATGTCCATTTAAATATTTTTGCCAGAACAATATGCTATTAATTAAATCAACCAATCAGAACTTACAAATCTTCTAGAGGTTAAGGAACACTTTCACAGGATACAGCAATAGTATCTAAGCTCTAGTGACTTTTCAGACTACCTAGTTAAACAGAACATATACAGAAACAGTTTTATCATGCAGGATACCATCTGCCTTTCTCTACAACTGTAAGGGAAGGAGGAACATTTTCTTTTATGTTATAGAGACTTTTTGTACCAACAGTTAGAAGAGCCTAGAGTTTCAAAGTCATGAAGTAAAGTTCCATTAGTAAACCTGGCCTGGGGAGCCCAAAATTTACAATAGATAAAATAAGACAGAATAGGATTATTAGCAAGTGGAATACATAGCATCTAATATTTTACATGTATTTATCAATAGCTGATATAGGGTTGCTACTACAGGATGGATTTGAAAGGAAATTGGTTATAAGGATTACATGAAAGAGAAGAAATATTCAGGGAAAAGGTCGGGCACAGTGGCTCTCACCTGTAATCCCAGCACTTTGGGAGGCCAACGCAGGCGGATCACGAGATCAGGAGTTCAAGACCAGCCTGGCCAACATGGTGAAACCCTGTCTCTACTAAAAATACAAAATTAGCCGGGCATGGTGGTGGGCACCTGTAATCCCAGCTACTTGGGAGGCTGAGGCAGGAGAATCACTTGAACCTGGGAGGCGGAGGTTGCAGTGAGCCAAGATCGCACCATTGCACTCCAGCCTGGGCAACAAGAACAAAACTCCATCAGAAAGAAAGAAAGAAAGAAAGAAATATTTGGGGAAATTATGAAAAATTGATATCAAAATATAGATAAATGCAGAGTGCTATTGACATAAGAGGCGCGGCCACCCATCGTCTGGGAAGTGAGGAGCGCCTCTGCCCGGCCGCCCCGTCTGGGAAGAAGTGAGGAGCCCCTCTGCCCAGCCGCCCAGTCTGGGAAGAAGTGAGGAGCCCCTCTGCCCAGCTGCCCCGTCTGGGAAGTGAGGAGCGCCTCTGCCCAGCCGCCCCGTCTGTGAAGTGAGGAGCGCCTCTGCCCGGCTGCCCTGTCTGGGAAGAAGTGAAGAGCGCCTCTGCCCGGCCGCCCCGTCTGGGAAGTGAGGAGCGCCTCTGCCCGGCCGCCCCATCTGCGATGTGGGGAGCGCCTCTGCCCGACTGCCCCGTCTGGGAGGTCTACCACGGAGGCCAGAAGCAATGTGGGGGCTGGACGTGGTGGCTCATGCCTGTAGTCCCAGCACTCTGGGAGGCTGAGGCGGGTCGATCACTTGAGGCTAGGAGTTTGAGACCATCCTGGCCAACATGGCGAAACATATGAAAAATACAACAGACAAACCAACCAACCAACCCAGCGACAACAAAACAGGTCTACCCTGGAGTCATACTCTAATTTTTTCTATTTTCCTCCCTTTATGATCCTTTATCCCACTTTCTTTTTCTTCCTCTTCCTTCTCCTTCTTCTTTGCCAAATAGAGGATTGAGTTATTATCATTGATCCATACAAAGTCCCTCTCTCATTTATTTTCTTTAATTCCCACTTCCCATTTCTATTCCCCGTCTTCCCATGTGCAACCTTCCTAATATGTTTGATATGCATCTTTTTGTTTGTATGTATTTTTAGAAAATGTTTATTGTTTTGTGTGCAAAAAAAAATAATTTAAAAATAAATAAATAAAGAAAGAAAGAACCAGAACTTTCCCAGCCACCCTAAAAGCCCCACCATGTTCCATCTCAGTCACAATTCCCTCCTCCCACATGCCTTTCTCTTCAAAGTAACTACTATCTTGACTTTTACAGTTATCATTTCTTCACATCTTTTTTTTTTTGGTTTTACCTTTTAAGTGTGCATCTATAGACACTATAGAATTGTCTATTATTTACAAGTGATGTCTTTCACATCTCATTTAACCCACTTTCTCTCTCTCATTCATTTTCCTTATAATTTATGTGTTAGATAACCCAGACTGTTTGATTAGTAGAGTTATGGATTTTGTTGATTGCCTGTTTGTAGTGCGGTTCAACATGTTCTCCTGTCCTCTGTGTTGCCCACAGCTACACAGCTGGATCAGGAGACTTGATCATACTTGTATTTGATCCCTTTGGTAAGACTTTGGTGATGTTCTCATCACGTATCAAAAGTAATTGGCCCACTGTGTCCCCGGATTCCACATCTGTGGATTCATGGAACTACAGATAGAACATTAAAAAAAGATATAACAATAAAACAATACAAATAAAAAGCAATAGTATAACAACTATTTACATTGTATTAGGTATTATAAGTAATCTGGAAGTAATTTTAACTGCAGGAAGCTGTATGTAGGTTAAATGCAAATACCATACCATTTTCTATAAGGGACTTGAGCTGTTCTTTTAAATTTAAGTTCCAGGATATACATGTAGGACGTGCAGGTTTGTTACGTAGGTAAAAGTGTGCCATGGTGTTTTGCTACACCTATCAACCTATCACCTAGGTAGTAAGCCCGGCATCCATTAGCTATTCTTCCTGATGCTCTCCCTCACCCCGCCCCGGCAACAGGCCCCGGTAGGTGTTGTTCCCCTCCCTGTGTCCACATGTTCTCATTGTTCAGTGCCCACTTATAAGTTAGAACATGTGGTGTTTGGTTTTCTGTTCCTGCATTAGTATGCTGAGAATAATGACTTTGAGCTCCATCCATGTCACTGCAAAGGACATAGTCTCATTCCTTTTTTATGGCTGCATAGTATTCCATGGTGTATATGTACCACATTTTCTTTATCCAGTCTATCATTGATGGACATTTGGGTTGATTCCATGACTTTGCTATTGTGAATAGTGCTGCAATGAACATACACATGCATGTATCTTTATAATAGAATAATTTATATTCCTTTGGGTATATACCTAGTAATGTGATTGCTGGGTCAAATGGTATTTCTGATTCTAGGTCTTTGAGGAATTGCCACACTGTCTTCTACTGTCTTCTACAATGGTTGAACTAATTTACGTTCCCACGAACAATGTAAAAGTGCTCCTATTTCTCCATAGCCTCGCCAGCATCTGTTGTTTCTTGACTTTTTAATAATTGCCATTCTGACTGGTATGAGATGGTATCTCATTGAGGTATTGATTTGCATTTTTTTTTTGAGACAGAGTCTTGCTCTGTCCTCCAGGCTGGAGTGCAGTGGTAGAATCTCAGCTCACTGCAAGCTCTGCTTCCTGGTTCACGCCATTCTCCTGCCTCAGCCTCCCAAGTAGCTGGGACTACAGGCACCTGCCACCATGCCTGGCTAATTTGTTTTTTTGTTTTTGTTTGTTTGTTTGTTTGTTTGTTTTTTTAGTAGAGACAGGGTTTCACCGTGTTAGCCAGGATGGTCTCGATCTCCTGACCTCATGATCTCCCCACCTCGGCCTCTAAAAGTGCTGGGATTACAGGCGTGAGCCACCGTGCCTGGCCTATTTGTATTTCTCTAATGATCAGTGATGTTGAGCTTTTGTTCATGTTTATTGGCCACATGTATGTCTTCTTTTGAGAAGTGTCCTCATGTCCTTTGCCCACTTTTTAATGGTGTTGTTTTTTCTTGTAAATTTGCTTAAGTTTCTTGTAGATTCTGGATATTAGACCTTTGTCAGATGAATAGATTGCAAACATTTTCTCCCATTTTGTAGGTTGTCTATTCACACTGATGATAGTTCCTTTTGCTGTGCAGAAGCTCTTTAGTTTAATTAGACCCCATTTGTAAGTTTTTGCTTCTGTCACAATTGCTTTTGATGTTTTCATCATGAAATCTTTGCCCATGCCTATGTCCTGAATGGTATTGCCTAGATTTTCTTCTTAGGTTTTTATGGTTTTGGGTTTAAGTCTTCAGTCCATCTTGAGTTAATTTTTGTATTTTTGTATAAGGTGTAAGGAAGGGATCCAGTTTCAATTTTCTGCATATGGTTCACCATCTATTAAATAGGGAATCATTTCCCCATTGCTTGTTTTTGTCAGGTTTGTTGAAAATCAGATGGTTCTGAGATCACTATTCTGTTCCATTGGTCTATGTATCTGTTTTTGTACCTGTATCATGCTGTTTGGCTAGTGTAGCCATTTAGTATAGTTTGAATTTGAGTATTGTGATGCCTCTAGTTTTGTTCTTTTTGCTTAGGATTGTCTTGGCCATACAGGCTCTTTTTTGGTTCCATATGAATTTTTTTTTATTATATTTTAGGTTTTAGGGTACATGTGCACAATGTGCAGGTTTGTTACATATGTATCCATGTGCCATGTTTTCCTGCACCCATTAACTCATCATTTAGCATTAGGTATATCTCCTAATGCTGTCCCTCCCCCCTCCCCCCGCCCCACAACAGTCCCCGGAGTGTGATGTTCCCCTTCCTGTGTCCATGAGTTCTCATTGTTGAATTCCCACCTATGAATGAGAACATGTGGTGTTTGGTTTTTTGTCCTTGTGATAGTTTACTGAGAATGATGTTTTCCAGTTTCATCCATGTCCCTACAAAGGACATGAACTCATCATTTTTTATGGCTGCATAGTATTCCATGGTGTATATGTGCCACATTTTCTTAATCCAGTCTATCGTTGTTGGACATTTGGATTGGTTCCAAATCTTTGCTATTGTGAATAGTGCCGCAATAAACATATGTGTGCATGTGCCTTTATAGCAGCATGATTTATAATCCTTTGGATATATACCCAGCAATGGAATGGCTGGGTCAAATGGTATTTCTAGTTCTAGATCCCTGAGGAATCACCACACTGACTTCCACAATGGTTGAACTAGTTTACAGTCCCACCAACAGTGTCAAAGTGTTCTTATTTCTCTACATCCTCTCCAGCACCTGTTGTTTCCTGATTTTTTAATGATGGCCATTCTAACTGGTGTGAGATGGTATCTCACTGTGGTTTTGATTTGCATTTCTCTGATGGCCAGTGATGATGAGCATTTTCTCATGTGTTTTTTGGCTGCATAAATGTCTTCTGTTGAGAAGTGTCTGTTCATGTCCTTTGCCCACTTTTTGATGGGGTTGTTTTTTTCTTGTAAATTTGTTTGAGTTCATTGTAGATTCTGGATATTAGCCCTTTGTCAGATGAGTAGGTTGCAAAAATTTTCTCCCATTCTGTAAGTTGCCTGTTCACTCTGATGGTAGTTTCTTTTGCTGTGCAGAAGCTCTTTAGTTTAATTAGATCCCATTTGTCAATTTTGGCTTTTGTTGCCATTGCTTTTGGTGTTTTAGACATGAAGTCCTTGCCCACGCCTATGTCCTGAATGGTATTGCCTAGGTTTTCTTGTAGGATTTTAATGGTTTTAGGTCTAACATGTAAGTCTTTAATCCATCTTGAATTAATTTTTGTATAAGGTGTAAGGAAGGGATCCAGTTTCAGCTTTCTACATATGGCTAGCCAGTTTTCCCAGCACCATTTATTAAATAGGGAATCCTTTCCCCATTTCTTGTTTTTGTCAGGTTTGTCAAAGATCAGATAGTTGTAGATATGTGGCATCATTTCTGAGGGTTCTGTTCTGTTCCATTGATCTATGTCTCTGTTGTGATACCAGTACCATGCTGTTTTGGTTACTGTAGCCTTGTAGTATAGTTTGAAGTCAGGTAGCGTGATGCCTCCAGCTTTGTTCTTTTGGCTTAGGATTGACTTGGCGATGTGGGCTCTTTTTTGGTTCCATATGAACTTTAAAGTAGTTTTTTCCAATTCTGTGAAGAAAGTCATTGGTAGCTTGATGGGGATGGCATTGAATCTATAAATTACCTTGGGCAGTATGGCCATTTTCACGATATTGATTCTTCCAACCCATGAGCATGGAATGTTCTTCCATTTGTTTGTATCCTCTTTTATTGCATTGAGCAGTGGTTTGTAGTTCTCCTTGAAGAGGTCCTTCACATCCCTTGTAAGTTGGATTCCTAGGTATTTTATTCTCTTTGAAGCAATTGTGAATGGGAGTTGACTCATGATTTGGCTCTCTGTTTGTCTGTGATTGGTGTACAAGAATGCTTGGGATTTCTGTACATTGATTTTGTATCCTGAGACTTTGCTGAAGTTGCTAATCAGCTTAAGGAGATTTTGGGCTGAGACAATGGGGTTTTCTAGATATACAATCATATCATCTGCAAACAGGGACAATTTGACTTCCTCTTTTCCTAATTGAATACCCTTTATTTCCTTCTCCTGCCTGATTGCTCTGGCCAGAACTTCCAGCACTATGTTGAATAGGAGCGGTGAGAGAGGGCATCCCTGTCTTGTGCCAGTTTTCAGAGGGAATGCTTCCAGTTTTTGCCCATTCAGTATGATATTGGCTGTGGGTTTGTCATAGATAGCTCTTATTATTTTGAGATACGTCCCATCAATACCTAATTTATTGAGAGTTTTTAGCATGAAGCGTTGTTGAATTTTGTCAAAGGCCTTTTCTGCATCTATTGAGATAATCATGTGGTTTTTGTCTTTGGTTCTGTTTATATGCTGGATTACATTTATTGATTTACGTATGTTGAACCAGCCTTGCATCCCAGGGATGAAGCCCACTTGATTATGGCGGATAAGCTTTTTGATGTGCTGCTGGATTCGGTTTGCCAGTATTTTATTGAGGATTTTTGCATCAATGTTCATCAAGGATATTGGTCTGAAATTCTCTTTTTTGGTTATGTCTCTGCCAGGCTTTGGTATCAGGACGATGCTGGCCTCATAAAATGTGTTAGGGAGGATTCCCTCTTTTTCTATCAATTGGAATAGTTTCAGAAGGAATGGTACCAGTTCCTCCTTGTACCTCTGGTAGAATTCGGCTGTGAATCCATCAGGTCTTGGACTCTTTTTGGTTGGCAAGCTATTGATTATTGCCACAATTTCAGAACCTGTTATTGGTCTATTCAGAGATTCAACTTCTTCCTGGTTTAGTCTTGGGAGGGTGTATTTGTCGAGGAATTTATCCATTTCTTCTAGATTTTCTAGTTTATTTGCATAGAGGTGTTTGTAGTATTCTCTGATGGTAGATTGTATTTCTGTGGGATCGGTGGTGATATCCCCTTTTTAATTTTTTATTGCATCTATTTGATTCTTCTCTCTTTTCTTCTTTATTAGTCTTGCTAGCGGTCCATCAATTTTGTTGATCTTTTCAAAAAACCAGCTCCTGGATTCATGAATTTTTTGAAGGGCTTTTTGTGTCTCTATTTCCTTCAGTTCTGCTCTGATTTTAGTTATTTCTAGCCTTCTGCTAGCTTTTGAATGTGTTTGCTCTTGCTTTTCTAGTTCTTTTAATTGTGATGTTAGGGTGTCAATTTTGGATCTTTCCTGCTTTCTCTTGTGGGCATTTAGTGCTATAAATTTCCCTCTATACACTGCTTTGAATGTGTCCCAGAGATTCTGGTATGTTGTGTCTTTGTTCTCATTGGTTTCAAAGAACATCTTTATTTCTGCCTTCATTTCGTTATGTACCCAATAGTCATTCAGGAGCAGGTTGTTCAGTTTCCATGCAGTTGAGCGGTTTTGAGTGAGTTTCTTAACCCTGAGTTCTAGTTTGATTGCACTGTGGTCTGAGAGACAGTTTGTTATAATTTCTATTCTTTTACATTTGCTGAGGAGAGCTTTACTTCCAACTATGTGGTCAATTTTGGAATAGGTGTGGTGTGGTGCTGAAAAAAATGTATATTCTGTTGATTTGGGGTGGAGAGTTCTGTAGATGTCTATTAGGTCCACTTTGTGCAGAGCTGAGTTCAATTCCTGGATATTCTTGTTAACTTTCTGTCTCGTTGATCTGTCTAATGCTGACAGTGGGGTGTTAAAATCTCCCATTATTATTGAGTGGGAGTTTAAGTCCCTTTGTAGGTCACTCAGGACTTGCTTTATGAATCTGGGTGCTCCTGTGTTGGGTGCATACATATTTAGGACAGTTAGCTCTTCTTGTTGAATTGATCCCTTTACCATTATGTAATGGCCTTCTTTGTCTCTTTTGATCTTTGTTGGTTTAAAGTCTATTTTATCAGAGACTAGGATTGCAACCCCTGCCTTTTTTTGTTTTCCATTTGCTTGATAGATCTTCCTCCATCCCTTTATTTTGAGTCTATGTGTGTCTCTGCACGTGAGATGGGTTTCCTGAATACAGCACACTGATGGGTCCTGACTCCTTATCCAGTTTGCCAGTCTGTGTCTTTTAATTGGAGCATTTAGCCCATTTACATTTAAGGTTAATATTGTTATGTGTGAATCTGATCCTGTCATTATGATGTTAGTTGGTTATTTTGCTCGTTAGTTGATGCAGTTTCTTCCTAGCCTTGATGGTCTTTACAATTTGGCATGTTTTTGCAGGGGCTGGTACCGGTTGTTCCTTTCCATGTTTAGTGCTTCCTTCAGGAGCTCTTTTAGGGCAGGCCTGGTGGTGACAAAATCACTCAGCGTTTGCTTGTCTGTAAAGTATTTTATTTCTCCTTCACTTATGAAGCTTAGTTTGGCTGGATAGGAAATTCTGGGTTGAAAATTCTTTTCTTTAAGAATGTTGAATATCGGCCCCCACTCTCTTCTGGCTTGTAGAGTTTCTGCCGAGAGATCAGCTGTTAGTCTGATGGGCTTCCCTTTGTGGGTAACCCGACCTTTCTCTCTGGCTGCCCTTAACATTTTTTCCTTCATTACAACTTTGGTGAATCTGACAATTATGTGTCTTGGAGTTGCTCTTCTCGAGGAGTATCTTTGTGGCGTTCTCTGTATTTCCTGAATCTGAATGTTGGCCTGCCTTGCTAGATTGGGGAAGTTCTCCTGGATAATATGTTGCAGAGTGTTTTCCAGCTTGGTTCCATTCTCCCTGTCATTTTCAGGTACACCAATCAGACGTAGGTTTGGTCTTTTCACATAGTCCCAAATTTCTTGGAGGCTTTGTTCATTTCTTTTTATTCTTTTTTCTCTAAACTTCCCTTCTCGCTTCATTTCATTCATTTCATCTTCCATCAGCAATACCCTTTCTTCCAGTTGATCGCATCTGCTACCGAGGCTTCTGCAATCTTCGCGTAGTTCTCGATACTTGGCTTTCAGCTCCATCAGCTCCTTTAAGCCCTTCTCTCCACTGGTTATTCTAGTTATCCATTCTTCTAATTTTTTTTCAAAGTTTTTAACTTCTTTGCCATTGTTTTGAATTTCCTCCCATAGCTCAGAGTAGTTTGATCATCTGAAGCCTTCTTCTCTCAACTCGTCAAAGTCATCCTCCATCCAGCTTTGTTCCGTTGCTGGTGAGGAACTGCGTTCCTTTGGAGGAGGAGAGGTTCTCTGCTTGTTAGTTTCCAGTTTTTCTGCTCTGTTTTTTCCCCATCTTTGTGGTTTTATCTACTTTTGGTCTTTGATGATGGTGATGTACAGATGGGTTTTTGGTGTGGATGTCCTTTCTGTTTGTTAGTTTTCCTTCTACCAGACAGGACCCTCAGCTGCAGGTCTGTTGGAGTTTACTAGAGGTCCACTCCAGACCCTGTTTGGCTGGGTGTCAGCAGCGGTGGCTGCAGAACAGCGGATTTTCGTGAGACCACAAATTCAGCTGTCTGATAGTTCCTCTGGAAGTTTTGTCTCAGAGGAGTACCCGGCTGAGTGAGGTGTCAGTCTGACCCTACTGGGGGGTGCCTCCCAGTTAGGCTGCTCAGGGGTGAGGGACCCACTTTAGGAGGCAGTCTGTCCATTCTCAGATCTCCAGCTGCGTGCTGGGAGAACCACTACTCTCTTCAAAGCTGTCAGTCAGACAGGGACATTTAAGTCCGTGGAGGTTCCTGCTGACATTTTGTTTGTCTGTGCCCTGCCCCCAGAGGTGGAGCCTACAGAGGCAGGCAGGCCTCCTTGAGCTGTGCTGGGCTCCACCCAGTTCGAGCTTCCTGGCTGCTTTGTTTACCTAAGCAAGCCTGGGCAATGGCGGGCGCCCCTCCCCCAGCCTCGCTGCCGCCCTGCAGCTTGATCTCAGACTGCTGTGCTAGCAATCAGCGAGACTCCGTGGGCATAGGACCCTCCGAGCCAGGTGCGGGACACAATCTCCTAGTGTGCCGTTTTCCAGGCCCGTTGGAAAAGCGCAGTATTAGGGTGGGACTGACCCGATATTCCAGGTGCCGTCTGTTACCCCTTTCTTTGACTAGGAAAGGGAACTCCCTGACCCCTTGTGCTTCCCGAGGGAGGCAATGCCTCGCCCTGCTTCGGCTCACGCATAGTGCGCTTCACCGACTGTCCTGCACCCACTGTTTGGCACTCCCTAGTGAGATGAAACCAGTACCTCAAACAGAAATGCAGAAATCACCCGTCTTCTGTGTCGCTCAGGCTGGGAGCTGTAGACCACAGCTGTTCCTATTCGGCCATCTTGGCTCCACCTGCCTCCATAAGAATTTTAAAGTAGCTTTTTCTAGGTCTGTGAAGAATGTCAATGGTAGTTTAATGGGAATAACATTGAATCTATAAATTGCTTTGGGCAGTATGGCCATTTTCACAATATTAATTCTCCCTATCCATGAGCATGGAATGTTTTTCCATTTGCTTGTGTCCTCTCTGATTTCCTTGAGCAGTGGTTTGTAGTTCTCTTTGAAGAGGTCCTTCACTTCCTTTGTTAGCTGTATTCCTAGGTATTTTATTCTCTCTGTAGCATTTGTGAATGGGAGTTCATTCATGATTCAGCTCTCGGCTTGCCTGTTGTTGGTGTCTAGGAATGCTAGTGATTTTTGCATATCGATTTTGTATCCTGAGACTTTGCTGAAGTTGCTTATCAGCTTAAGAAGCTTTGGGCTGAGATGATGGGGTTTTCTAGATATAGGATCACGTCATCTGCAAACAGAGACAGTTTGACTTCCTTCTTCATATTTGAGTATATTTTCTTTCTTTCTCTTGCCTGACTGCCCTGGCCAGAACTTCCAATGCTATGCTGAATAGGAGTGGTGAGAGAGGGCATCCTTGTCTTGTGCTTGTTTCCAAGGGGAATGCTTCTAGCTTTTGCCCATTCAGTATAATATTGGCTGAGGGTTTGTCATAAATGGCTCTTATTATTTTAGGTATTTTCCATCAAGACCTAGTGTATTGAGAGTTTTTAACGTGAAGTGATGTTTAATTTTATTGAAAGCCTTCTCTGTGTCTATAATCATGTGTTTTTTGTCTTCTGTTTATGCGAGGAATTATGTTTATTGATTTGTGTATGTTGAAACAGCCTTGCATTCCAGGGATGAAGCTGACTTGATTGTACTGAATAAGCTTTTTGATGTGCTGCCGGGACTACAGGCACATGCCCCCACACCCAGGTAATTTTAAAATTTTATGTGGAGATGAGTCTCACTTTGCTGCCCAGGCTGGTCTCAAACCCCTGAGCTCAGGCAATCCTCAGCCTCCCATAGTGCTGGGATTACAGGTGTTAGCCACCATGGCCAACCTAGGGCTTTATAGTGTGATCTTTCAAGAGACTATAAGGGCTGTTTGGTGTCAAAGCAAGTCCAAACACCAAGAGATAAGAGATCAAAGGCTCTAAAAGCATAGCTAAAAGAGGGAGGAAAATAAATCAAGTAGGCCATGTCCACAGGCATAATCAAATAACCAGAGTTGGTTCTGCTGGATTGGTAAGATTTCCCACCCCAAACTGACCAACTGATTCAGCATTTCTAGTCTTCTATCCAATTGTCTGGAGTCATATAGACCCAGTCATAATGCCAGAGAATAAAATCTTCTCTCACATTGGTCTCCAGTTACAGAGTCCTGATCACTGCAACTGGGAAAGCTGAGAACTTTCATTATCTAGCACATTTGCAAAATTCACTGGCCTTAACAAACTGTTCCCCAAACACCTGGCCTTTATGGTCTCCTCTAACCAGCATGTGCTGTGTCATATTCAGAAAGTGCTTATAGGCTCTTACTTGCCTTGAAAAATACCCATCAACTGTCGGAATAGCTATAACCTATCGTGGCTGTGGTAAAATGTTCACTTCAGGGAAACACACAGGCCAATTTGATCAGACTTAATGTTTTAACAAAATCCATCTATCTAAGGAATCTCTCTGGAAAAACAGAAGACTCTTATGAGCAGCTCCATGAAATGGTTCTCTTGGGAAAAAGAAAAAAAGATGTGAAATCCTCCATATCATGGTAGAAGGCAACACGAAATTGGAGTTCACAAATGGGGAACTTACATGCAACCCCAATCTAAAATAGTAGTTTCCAAATGTCTCAGGATTGTGAAACCTTCTTGGATTTTCCTCCCATGCTTTGTCTTTTTTTTTTTTTTTTTTTTTGAGACAGAGTCTCGCTCTGTTGCCCAGGCTGGAGTGCAGTGGTGCGATCTCGGCTCACTGCAAGCTCCGTCTCCCAGGTTCACACCATTCTCCTGCCTCAGCCTCCTGAGTAGCTGGGACTACAGGCACCCGGCACCACACCCGGCTAATTTTTTGTATTTTTAGTAGAGACGGGGTTTCACCGTGTTAGCAAGGATGGTCTCGATCTCCTGACCTCATGATCTGCCCACCTCTACCTCCCAAAGTGCTGGGATTACAGGCATGAGCCACTGCGCCTGGACGCTTTGTCTTAAAAGTAATCACATTTAAAACTCATGAACACTTATTTTTCCATGGACAGGAAGGAGGATGGTTTAGGGATGAAACTGTTCCACCTCAGGTCATCAGGCATTAGAGTTTCATAAGGAGCACTCAAACTGGAATCCTCACATGCACAGTTTTCACAATAGGGCTTGTGCTTCTATGAGACTCTAATGCTGCTGCTGGTCTGACAGGAGGCAGGACTCAGGCGGTCATGCTCATTCATCCACAGCTCACCTCCTATTGTGCAGCCAGCTCCTAATAGACCACGGACAAGTACTGGTTAGTGGCCCTAGGGTTGGGGACCCGTGGTCTATAGTCTAGAAAAAAAAAGAGCAGTGTATAGAAACTGACCCTGAGACGGCTCAGATTTTGAATTTAGTTTAAAAACTACTTTAAAGCAGCTATTTTGTGTTCAGGGTTGTAATTAAAAATATCATCTTTCTGAGTGAACAGACAGGAAAGTTAAAGAAAGGGAAACTACAAGAAAAAGAACAAAATAAAGACTCTAGAACTAAAAAGTATAATATAATTTAAAATTCACTGGATGAGCCCAACAATAGATTGGAGATAGCAGAAGAAAGAGCTCATGAATCTAGAGACAGATAAATAGAAATTTTTCTGAAGAACAGAAAGAGAAAATCCAAGTTGAAAAATATTGAACTGAGCTGGGCACAGTGGATCACGTCTGTAATCCCAACACTTTGGTAGGCCAAGACAGGTGGATCAGTTGAGCCCAGGAGGTCAAGACCAGCCTGGGCAACATGGAAAAATCCCATTATACAAAAAATACAAAAATTAGCCAGGCACAGTTGTGCACACCTGTAGCCTGTAGTCCCAGCTACTTGGGGGACTCAGGTAGGAGGATCGCCTGAGGCTGGGAGGTTGAGGCTGCAGTGGGACATGAGTGCACCACTGTACTCCAGCCTAGGCAACAGAGCAAGACCCTGTCTCAAAAAAGAAGAAAGAAAGAAAAAAGAAAGAAAGAAGAAGAAAGAAAAAGAGAAAAAAGAAAGGAAAGAAGAAAGGAAGGAAGGAAGGGAGGGGGGAGGGAGGGACGGAGGGAGGGAGGGAAGGGAAAGAAGGGACAGAGAGAGAGAGAGGGAGGGAAGGAAGGGAAGGAAGGGAGAGAGGGAGGGAGGGAGGGAGGGAGGGAGGGATGGATGGGAGGAGGGAGGGAGGGAGGGAGGGAAGGAGAAAGGGAGGGAACAACATCTCAAAGGCCTATTAATATTTGAAAAGTTTAACATATGTGTAATTGGAGTTCCAGAAAAAGAAAAGAGAGGAATGAGGTCAGAAAAAAATAAAAAACATAATGGCCTAAAACTTCTCAAGTATTATGAAAAAACACTGACCTACAGATCCAAGACATTTATCAAACCCCAAGAAGGGTAAATGTAAAGTAAACCATACCTAGGTACATCATAGGCAAACTGTTAAAAACCAAAGAGAAAGAGAAAATACTGAAGGCAGCCAGAGAAACAAGACACATTATATACAGTGGGGCAAGGATGATAAAAGGAACATAAACAGCCATGTGGGAAACACTGTGTATAGATGACTATGCTCCTAAGATTTTATAGGATCAGTATGGCATTGTGGTCTGACAATGAGCTTGAAGATAATTGAGGTCACATGTCAGCTTACACTGGGAAAAACCTACACAGTATACAATTTGCAACCTAAGTACACGATTGGATGATGCTGGTGTCTATGAAAAGCAGTGGTGACTAAGTCAAGTCCAGCTGGTCCTTTAGGGGGCTGATGTGATGATGGCTTCTAGTCCCAGCTGTATTTGGAAAACTATAATAATAGCTTAGTATCTTTGTGGTGCTTACTATGTGTAAGACTCTGTGTGCTTCACAGGAAAAGTAATTTAGCAACTCTGAGTAATTTAGCAACTCTTTTGTGATAGATACTATTATTATCATCCCTATTTGACAGATGAGAAATTGAAGCAGAGAGAGGTTAAGTAAGCTGTGCAAGGTCACACTAGTAGTAAGTAAGTAGGAGAAACAAGGATTTAAATTAAAGCAATTAAGTTCCAAGGCCTATATTCTTAACTGCTTTTCTACATTGTTTCACAAAAAGTATGAATGCAATGGGGTTCTTTTTTTCTTTTTTGGGGGGACAGGGTCTAGCTCTGTTGCCCAGGCTGAAGTGCAGTCGTATAATCATTGCTCACTGCAGCCTCAAACTCCCGGGCTCATGTGATCTTTCTACCTCAGTCTCCCAAGCAGCTGGGACTACAGGTGTGTGCCACCATGCCCAGCTAATTTTTGTATTTTTTTGTAAAGGCAAGTTTTCACTGTGCTGCCCAGGCTGGTCTCAAACTCCTAAGCTCAAGCAATCTGGCTGCCTCAGCCTCCCAAAGTTCTAGCATTGTAGGTGTGAGCCACCACAGCTGGCCTAGTGCGATTCTTTTAAAAAGCTTGGAGACTTAGACCCTGCATATGTATCTGACATGATCGTTTTCTTTTATGCCATTTCTTATTCTTATTGACAAAATGTCAAGCCATGATCAGTAATAACTAAAGACAATGAGTCCACCCAGGACCTGAGAGTAATCCCACCTCAATTAATTATCCTTCATTCAACAGTTGTTTTCTGAGCACAATATTATGGAGTTTTCACTGTTTTAAGGGCTAGAACCACAGGAATGAACAAAAGCCATGCCCCTGCCCTCATGAACTAACATTTATACCTCAGTTAGGATTAATTAACTAATTAATTGGCCAGATGAGGAGAAGGAGACATAAGATAAGCACCTGAAGAGGTAGAATTCCTAAAAGAGAAAAGGTAACATGAAAGTAGAGATGAAACATGCCTGAAAAAATGTCACTTACCTTTGCTTTGGCAACAATTTGGAACTCTATTATCTGTAATTAATTTCAGGCCTGAAGTTGCAGTGACTCTTCCCAGAAGGATGTTATCTGAGTAATACTGCAATGGGGAACCTCATAGCTCAAGTGTACACTGGGGTGCTCAATGACACATCAATCATCTCCTTTGACACTACTGTTTCAACATGTTAGTTTTCTTATTATTCAGGTATGGTGAGGCCAAAAGACCAGGAGACGACTGATATTGAACAGATAATTTGTTACTCACAGTTCCCAAGAGGAGGGGGCATGCCACACCACAGGGAGCCACATAGGGAAGCACCAGGGATGGTCAGGAGGCAGAGGGAGTGAGAGGAAAACATGGGCAAAAATCTTTATTGTGATATCCACAGGAAAAACAAGGTGAGGTAAGCATGTTTAGGATGGACTAGTTTGAATAACGTTGGTGGGCTCTGGGGTATCTGGGCTGTGTCTAGTGTCTGGCACCTGGTTCTGGGGTAATTAGGGCAAGGGATAGTGCCCAAAGTGTTAGGGCCCTGTGTGAGCTGAATAAAGGAGGTGGTTGGGGGTGCAGGCTTTCATTTGGTTGGTTTGCATATAAAAGGTGTGCTCTTGGGAAAATCGTTTGCTATCTCTAGGAGCTAATTAATCCTGGGAGACGCTGCCCTCCAGTGTTAGCAAGGCCCCATGATATATAGGCATAGAAAATAAAAAGGCACAATTAATATAACCATTGGCACTTCTTCTGCTGATCTCTGATCTATATATGGTCCCAGCTCTGTCATGATCGGTCTTAGACAAGGTACTTACTGGCTCTGTCACCTTATCTGTTAAATGAGGTGTAATTACCTTTCCACTCTAATACTTGTGGACTCAAATAGTTAATATTGAGTTTATAAATTAATATTTTCTACTTTTAGAATTTAAAGAGAGAGAAAGTAAAATTACTAGTAAGTTACCCCTTATATCTCAAAGACAGACCACTAAATCATACCCTAAGTAAAAGAATAATTGCTTTGCTAAATTAAACTCTCATAAAATAAAATAATATAAAATCTCAGTGTATCACACTTAGTGAAATAAAGTAATAGGACCTTTCAGTGTGTCATGACATTCCTTTCCAACAAAGATATGTCTTACTTGAGGTGACTTCTCAGTCAGCATTATTATCTTCTTTATTTCCATCCACACCTTCTTTCCTTTGACTTCTAATTCAGTAGTGACATGTTTTTCATTTTTGAAGCTTCACTAAATATAAAGGGGCAATGAAAAATCATAAAGAGACTTTTCAAAAAATTACACCTACATTGTTAATTCTTACAGATACCCTCAAAGAGCTACTGAAAAAGCTCAAATTGCATAATTATCACATATTTTCTAATACAATTTGAAACCATCTGCCTAGTAAAACACAGTTAAACCTTCCCTAGAAGAACACATCTGGAGTCTCTACAACTTTCATACTCATTATCTTGCATTTAATAAAAAATTACTATTCAAGCCAAGAGACAGGACTATAGACAAAATACAGAGAAAAAAGTTAAAGAAAATGATAGGTGATAGAGATATTGAAGTTATCAAAACAAAGACTTTAAAATAATAGATGAATGTGTTCACGAAAATAGAGGAACAGATGACAACAATTAATGAAATGATTTTTAAAATGTCACCATAGAACTATAATCAATAAAAATAAATCTAATTGCAGCTCTAAAACTAAACAATGCAATAGTTGAAATTGAGATTTTAATAAGCAGAATTATAGCAGAATAAGCTCAGAATAAAGTTGGATTAATAAGCTAGAAGTCAGGTTAATAGAAAATATTCACTTAGAAGTAGAGAAAGAAGAAATGATTTTGAAAATCAAAACTAACGTAGGTTGAACACAGTATAAAAATCTAACGTGAAATTCTAGAGGGGAAAAAATACGGAATAGCAATTTGAAGAGGTAATGGACAATAGTTTCTCCAAACTGATGAAAAATATTAACCCACAGATTCAAGGATCTCTATGAGCCCCAAGCAGTGTAAGTGCAAAGAAAACCACTCTAATGCACATAACAGCAAAAATGCTGAAAAACAAAGACAAAGAGAAAACTATAGAAGGAGGCAGAGAAAAAAAGACAAATTAACTAAAGGAACTAAAGTTGAACTAACTTCTGAACATAACTAGTGGAAGCCAGAAGATAACAGAATGATGTTTTTAAAGTGCTAAAAGAAAATAACTCCCAACCTCTAAGCCTATGCCCAGTGAAAATATCCTTCAAAAATAAAGACGAAGTCAAGATATTTTGAGACAAACAAAAAAATAGAATTCGACACTTTCATCTCTGCTCAAAAACAAATACTAAAGAGAGTTTTTCAGGTAGAAAAGAAGATTCCAGGCCGGGCGCGGTGGCTCACGCTTGTAATCCCAGCACTTTGGGAGGCCGAGGCGGGCGGATCACGAGGTCAGGAGATCGAGACCACGGTGAAACCCTGTCTCTACTAAAAATACAAAAAATTAGCCGGGCGTGGTGGCGGGCACCTGTAGTCCCCGCTACTCGGAGAGGCTGAGGCAGGAGAATGGCCTGAACCCAGGAGGCAGAGCTTGCAGTGAGCCGAGATTGCGCCACTGCACTCCAGCCTGGGCGACAGAGCAAGACTCTGTCTCAAAAAAAAAAAAAAGAAAGAAAGAAAAGAAGATTCCAAATAGAAACAGAGAAATAATAAAAGGAATTTGGAACAGCTGAAAGGGCAATACATTATTGAAATGTATTATATTATCTAAGAATAACAGCAGATATAATAGAAGAGGCTCATTTATCTCTAAGAATTTGAATATTATTTTAATGGCTTACTAACCAAGCAGGAAATATACGGAATCTGACTTTGGGTTCTTCCTACAATCAAAATGAGTTTAAGCTCTTTTTTTTTTTTCTTAAAAAATTTTTAGAAATATTCTTCTCCAACAGAGGCTATTGTGTATAAATAAAAATATTATTCCAAATTGAAGTTTTTGAATGTAGAAGAAACTGAATGAGGATTAATATATTTTATTGACTCTCTTTTGACCTTTCTCCAAACATGTAAACCTGAAGTTTTCCACAATTTTAAAGACCCATTTCTCTAAAGAATGTTTCATTAAAATCTAGTTAATTCTTTTGTAGGACAACGGGTTCCCCATCCAGTTACTTAAGAGTACATGTCCAGTGCTTGAACCCTGAAGGCCAGGCCATAAGCCAAGGCCATGGTGCCCAAATGACAAGCAGGTGTCCCTAAGAACCCAAACATCCTAGACCATATCTGAAAACATACCAAGAAAAACCGGTCTCATTGCATGCAGTAGGCAAAGAGCCAGAAAATCAGCTTAAAAGCAGCTTAAGAGACAGGTGGCAGGGTGGCTTTCTGGAGACGTCCTCCTGCTGCCCAGGAGTGCCCCATATGTAAGTCAAAAACAAATGGTAGTCTCATTATACTTGGCCTGATTATTTGCATAAAGTATAGTAAGAATAATAATTATCCACATGGACTCCTTTTAAGTTGGCTTTGCTAGAACTGTTATAAGGAATTCTAAAGTCAACTTTTTAAAAGCCTTGGGGCCAGAAGCCAAGCCAAGGATTTTCTATTAGACTGTGCTCTTACTATCTGTACCAATTCTTCTCTTTTCAAGTTCCCAAAGTATCTTGAGGTTCCTTGGCCTATTAGAAAGTGTCATTCTTTATTTGCCACAGGTCAGAAACCTTGTAAAGGAACATTTTAGTCAAGGTACTAGGCCAATCTTTCCAACGGGCTTCTTGTTGGCTCATGACCTCCATTCCTCAGTCTGGTCACTCTAAAACTATGCTGGTCCAATCAAAGCCATGGTAAAATAACCAGTGTCTGATTGTGTCCTGTTACAAAACAAAACAGATCCTTACTGAACTTATGCAAATAATTCTGTTTCCATAAAATATGAATACCCACAAATAGCTTCCAAATTTTGGAGAACTCAGGTAGAGACAAGAGTAAATTTTGCTCACAAAATAGTTTACTCAATCCTTGTAAGCTATAAGTAATTCAAAAGAATAAGATTTTCTTGATTTTTCTTTAATCAGAATAGCAGCCTTCCAAACAGGATGTTGTTTGTTCACTTCTTCTAAAGAAATGAGAGCTATTTATTGGGCATTGTAGAATCTAGCAGTTCATCACATAGTTCCAGAGGCAGTCCTAGGTTAAAAATATGCTCCCTGCTCATGAGTATCTCCTTCTTGCACTCTCCAGGTAGCCATATCCTATATAAATCATTTCTATCTCATCATGGAACTCTTTTGGGCACTGTTATTTCCATTAGCATAGGGGTAGCTTCAGTTAACATCCCATAGGAAGGCAGTAAATGCCCATCAAGTGGAAATTCTCCAGTCCAAAGTCCCAGGACTTATTGTGAGGTGCCCACAGGCTTTTGCCATAAGCCCCTGTAAACACTCCACAGAGGGCTACTGATGTAGAACTTTTCTCCTTAGTTCAGCTAAAGCAGGGTTCTGGTCACACAACCAGGAAAAGTTAGGCACACAGACACTTTGAAGGGTGAGTGGAATGGAATTATTGGGCAAAAAGGAAAAGAAGTAAAAAACTACCAGCCAAGTGAGAAGAAGTCCTGCTAATGGGTCTCCCACCTCATAGATTGATTCCAGACCACACACACATACAGGAACTGAAGAGACCAGGCTCCTCCCCCCTGCAAATGGCATGAATTACCCATGGCCCCACCCCATTCTCCCAGTGTGCAGGCAGGTCAGAGGTTCTCTGGGGACTCTCCCCCTTACCTGCCTCCTGCATCTATCATTCCCCCCATCTAACTGCCATTAGAATAAGGATAAGGATAAGGACGAGGACGAGTATGAGGACGAGGACGAGGACAAGGACAAGGACAAGGACAAGGATAAGGATAAAGACCAATCTTAACTGCTTCCTGACGACAGGGAGCACTGTTTTGGGAAAACACCATCAGATCTCCCTCAGAGGTCTATTTAAGGGTCCCTGGCAGAAGGGGTCATCGTCTGAGATCATCTTGGGTTGCATGACCAATTGGAGTTTGATGGCCTGAAGGTGAGAAGAGACAAGCCAGATTATTAGAAAACATGTACCAAAATGCAGTAAGATGAGGGAGGCACAGTTCAAAAATCTAGAGGCATTTTGCCAGTTTGCACAGGGAGAGGGAGGCCAAAAGCCCGACTCATAAAAATACTTTTACTCCCTTGCTGGCATGTCAGGTTTCTGGGTTCCCTTCCCCCTAAGCCCAATCCTAAGCCAATGAGCTTAAGATTTTGGAAATTAACTTTTCCCAGTTTGGAGGATACATCCAAGGGTAGTGTCTCATAGTATCGAGACACAATTACCAATTATCCCTGTGAAGAAAGGACAGGGGAGGAAGAAGAAGGCATTTTTTTCAAAGAAGTCTTAGAGGTTCAGGATGCATTTGAATGGGGTACATACTGAAGATGAATGGCTACCCATCTAGAAAGAGGGGAGTGAGTCAACCCAGGTTCCCTTCTCTTCCTAGCAGATACCCAGGGTATGTGAGGGAGAGAAACTGTGGCATTGCTCTTTCTCTCTTTCATCCATATATCTCTGAGTCCTAGCAATCATGACAGGGTGCTGCCCATGGGTGTCAAACCAGCTTTCACCTATGTTAACAGGGTGAATAGGGAGTGGGAGCACCCACTCTTACTCACCCATATGCCTTATCTCCCCTCCTGTCAGTAGCCTTTGAATTCCCTAGACCTCGTTTATGCCATGGATACTAGAATGACCTTTATCCATGAAACAGGACGCTTGGCTTAATTGGCAGGAATTAGTCATGCTCATTTGCACTGTGTCTTTTAACTTCCATTATCATCTGCCTCTGGATCCCTCAGATCCAATTTTCTCTCCTAGGGCTTTGATCCGAAGCTTGGGATTGAGTTTGAAACCAAAAATGTGTCTTAGGGGGTTGTATAGACTCCTTACCATAAGCTGAATGCTAAGGGAAGCTGTGAGATTGAGTACTCCTCCAACAAGGGAGAGAAAAGGAAGTCCAGTGACACAGTCAGATAACTGGTGGCTATAGTTATGCTTGCTAAGATTTAGGTGCATGGGGCTTGGCTTTGGTTAGCTCCCTTGGTCTTGTTTCCCAAAAGGGAAAACCTCCAGGTGATGGGCATCCTATTTATTCCCATCAACTGCCAGGATTTGCAGGATAATTGCTCAGAACTAGAATACTGATCCAGATTTTTACATCACCCATCCCTTTTGTTCCTTATGAGCTGCAGCTGGAGATTGCTGGTTGGTTCACAGGAATAAGTAGGGTTAGTCTAAAATGCAGGCAAACCTTAAAAACACTAATGAGTCTAGAATTTAATTACAAATGTATGACAAGTTTTGAAACATAATTTCTCTCCAGTCCTCATTTTTGTTAAAAACAAATCATGATAGAACTGAGTTGTTTGCAAAATAGACTTTAGTCTTATAATTCACCCAATTATTTGCATAAAGTACAACAAGAATAATTATTTCTTTGACATTGGCTTTGATGGAACTCTGTTCCACAAGGAATCTCAGATAGGACTTTCTGAAGCCAACCTCAGCCATGGGTTTGTACCCTCAAATACCTTTGGGTTGGGTAAACTCCCCTCTTCTTGAGGTCCCAAAAGGATTTGGTTCCTGGGCCTATCAGAAAGTGATGTTCTTGAGTTCATGCCCTTTGCAGGGACATAGATGAAGCTGAAACCATCATTCTCAGCAAACTATGACAGGAACAGAAAACCAAACACTGCATGTTCTCACTTGTAAGTGGGAGTTGAACAATGAGAACACACGGACACAGGGAGGGGAACATCACACACCTGGGCCTGTTGTGGGGTGGGGGGCAAGGGGAAGGAGAGCATTAGGACAAATACCTAATGCATGTGGGGCTTAAAATCTGGATGACAGGCTGATGGTGCAGCAAAGCACCATGGCACATGTATACCTATGTAACAAACCTGCATGTTCTGCACATGTGTCTCAGAGCTTTAAGTGTAATAAATAAATAAAAAAAAAGAAAGTGACATTCTTCACTTACCATAGGTCAGGAACCCTGTACAGGGACTGTGTAGACAAGATATGAGTCAAGTTTTCCCAAGGGGCTTGTATTGGCTTTGCAAGTTGAGCTTAACTCCTTAAAGGGAAGCATGCCCTTCCAGTCGAAGCCTTGGTGAAACAACCAGTTTCTCCAATTGCATCCTGTTGCAAAAGAAAATGGATTCTTACTGCACTGATGCAAACAACTATATTGCCACAAGTTAAGAATACTCAAAAGTAGTTTCTAAATTCTGGAGAAGCCAGGCAGAGAGAGAAGTATGCTCCAAATTTGTTCACAGGAGTAGAGCTAACTGAATTATTAAAGGCCATAAATAGTTAAAAATAAATTTCCTTGACTCCGAAAAACAAAACAAGGATCAGCAATGTTCCAAACAAAAGTCAGAAAAGATTGCTTCAGCTTTCTATTAGTTCAGTCCATTCAGTTAACTCTTGTTTTGCTTGATATTTGTGACATTTCAGCTCTTCATGAGTCCTGTACATTTTTTCTTTATTCCAATGTCACAATCTCCAAACTTACCAGAAGCCTGCATTTGAGAGCACCTGTCAAAGTTCTATAACTGATTATAAACCATCTTTTCAAAAGGATCAAAACAAGACAACAATTGTCTATGAGCAACAAGATGTCCAGGGTAGTTACAGTCAGAAACATGACTGACAAATAAATTTGGTTATCTCTGTGGTTTACAATAACGTAACAACCTTAATTATGATTGACAGCATATACTCAGATGTTAGAATTTTAGACGTCCCATACAGTTTTGGAACATAACTAATATTATTCCCTAAAATAAAACCTGAAGATTAAACATCACTTTGGCAATCTCACATACCTAAACATGTCAAATAATTCTGTTTACCTCTCTTCTGGATGCTCCAGGAGCCCTCTGTAGCATCCAAAAAGCCAGGTGTCAGGAAAGACAATTTTGAAACTGGAGTTTGATTTTCGAAGCCTCTTGAATATGTTAGAGGTTTAAAACACTTGATATTATGAAATAGAACTCCAGATTACCATAAATTATTTATTTTGCCAAAATGATGACTCAGAAATGTTTAAAAAGCAAAAACCTTTTATAATCCTTTACAAAGTTTTTCTAAAGAGCAGATTAGTGCCTTAAGAGTACCTTGTTGTGGTTTTATTTCAATGCTCAACATACACAAAAACCATATAATACCCTTTTGAATTTAGTTAATATGTTCATACACAAAATGTCTTTTGCGAGATTAATTTTTACACTCCTTTCACAACGTTTTTGAACTTTTAGCTTTATCTTATCTAATTCAAAACAATCCTTTAACCCTAGGCAAATTTTACATTTTCTCAGCATCTGCATTTTACCAATAATCTTTAAGGCTGTTTTTATTTCCCAAAGATTAAAGTCATGTGAACTGAAAGGTACCACAACTGTTATTTTCCCTTTAAAAAATATTTGATCCAAGTGCTTATCTTTTTTAAGTCAATTAATTAGAGCTCCTTTTTTATAGACATCACACACACAACACATACGTAACTACAACGAACAGGCAGAAGAAAACCCAGTAGCCATAAGATTTTTCATTTGCCAGTCTCTTTATTGGATTATTGGCCTCCAGATGGAACCCTTTAAGAGACATGCAGCTTCTAAGGCCTAATAAACAGGCATAACTGGGAGGCAAAAACAGATTTTGAGAGGGATCTATCTATTTTTAATTCCTGGGGTTCCATGAGGAAAACAGGTTTCTTCCTCAAATGGGGTCAGTGGTGCCTTCTCTGTTTTTCCCAAGGAGTCTCATGCCCCTAGGAGTTATCCTAGGGCCTCTCATGCATGGATTAAGCATGGCAAGACAAAATGGAGAATAAGAATTCAGTTGACTGAGAAAAAACCCTTTTCCAGTAAAGCAAGATCCAATCAGAGGAAAACATATAGGCCTTTTAAATATATCTATAATTTGGACATCCACTTTTAATTACACTGAGTGCTGTTTAAGAAAATCCTTTTAAATCCCTTGGTATCTGACTTTAGCCATGCCAAGTGACCAATGCTTCTGGCTTTCAGACTTTATCCTAAAGTTTCAGAGAAAGGAAAATCCAAGGCGGTTTGTGGAGGGGAAGAGAATCAACAAGTGGCAAGGGTCACCCAGATATTAAACCAGAAAGGACTCATTTCCTAAGTCAGGACTGAACCTGGGCTGCCATTTTAAAATGGCAGAGGCTAAACAAAGCATTGCCACGTGGTTACAAGTCATGTTTCCAAGGATATAAAAAAAGATGGAGGCACGCAGCAAAGTTTGCTACTGACCATACAGAAAGATACGCAAAGAACACTAGATTGGCTACAGCTTAAGACCAACCTTACAAAAGGAAAAAAAAAAAAGGTTTAAAATGCAGGGTTGGAAAGATGCCTGGGAGAAGAACCTCTTATTCCTACCCAAAATCAAGGAAAAGGCTGACATTTCTGAGTGATGGTGGGGAGGGAGGAATAATTTATTTTACCCTCACAAGTCTGAGGACAAAATGTCTTAGAAGCAAAAGGGAAAATGATCTTTTGGTTTGCATGTTACTCACCCTTTCTCTCATGCCCCACATTGGGCACCAAAATGTTGCAGAACTTTGCTCCTTAGTTCAGCTAAAACCTGGTTCTTGTCACACGACCAGTAAAAGTTAGGCACACAGACACATCGAAGGGTGAGGGGAATGGAATTTATTGGACAAAAAGGAAAAAAGAAAAAAAAAACTGAGGAAAGAGAGAGGAGTTGCTGCTAATAGGCCCTCATCTCACAGACTGATTCCAGGGCCACCACACAGGAACCAAAGAGGTCAGACTCCTCCCTCCTGCACACAGTACCAAATTCCTGTGGCTCCCACCCCATTCTCCCTGTGCACAGGCAGGTTAGAGATTTCTGTGGGGACCCTCCCCCTTACCTGCCTTCTGCATCTATTAGTATCCCAAAGACATATACGCACTCCCATCTTTATTCAGCCCTGTCCACAATAGCCAAGATATAGAAACAATCTAAGTATCTGTCAACAGATGAATGCATAAAGAAAGTATGGAAGATTTTTTGAACTAATAGAAATAGAGAGTAGAATGGTGGTTAACAGTGGCTGGAGGGAGGGGGAAGTAGGAAGATATTGGTCAAATGGTATGAACTTTCAACTATATAAGATGAGTAAGTTCTAGATAGCTAATATATTCTGGATATACAATACTGTCAATGTAGTTAACAATACTATATATTATATATTTAAAATTTGCAAAGACAGTAAAGCTTCAATTATACAGATTAATGTGCTCTGGATAGCTAATATATTCTCCATAAACAACATTGTCAATATAGTTAACAATGCTTTACATTATATACTTAAAATTTTCTAAGAGGGTATATCTTAAGTGTTCTCATGAAAAAAAGAAAGAAAATGGTAACTATATGATATAATGGATATTAATTAGCATCATTTTGGTGATTATTTCACAATGTAAGTATATATCAAATCACTAAATTGTACTCCTTAAATAGACACAATTTTTAATTGTCAAATAAAAAGTTACAAGTCTACAATTTAATAAATGAGAGCAATGGCCATGACAAATGTATAAGATTTTAATAGTTTTAAAATTACCACTATTACTTATTATAATATATGTAAATATCTAGACAAAATTGTAACTTTCTAGTAAATGAAATTACTAGTATTGATCTAAAAAAAGCAGAAAATCTTATTAGGCCAATAATCCTCCATAATGTAAATTAAAGTTTAATACCTCCCTCCAAGTTACTAAACCAAACATGTGGAAATAGAAAGTTAAAAATGTACACTAGTTAAGAAACTATTCTAGGACATTTAAATATGTGAAAAGCTTGCCATCTCCCATGATAAATCTAGCTGTGATGTTAAAACTTAACCTGATTTTTTTAAAAAAGGAAAATCTGACCTATTTCACTTATAAAAATATGTTCAGGTATCCTAAATATGTTAGCCATATAAATTGTTATATTCAAAGAATAAGCCAATACAACATTAGAGAATGTGACCTATTTTGGATTAATGATATTTACAGAGGTATAGCTAAGGCTCTAAGGACAAACATTTTTAAAAGTTGCAGTCCAGACCCAGCAACTCCTAGATACGTTCCCTTGATTTGATTCAGAATTATTGTTTATCGATTTTTCCATTTGTAGACGTTTGTCTTGTTTCCATCATTTGGCTACTGTAAATTGTGCTATTATGAACAACTGTGTACATGTTTTTTTCAAATTATTCTTTTAATTTTGGTGGTAAAATATGCATAACACAAAAGTTACAATTTAATCCATTTGTTAATGTACAGTTCAGTAGCATTACCACGTTCACAGTGTTGTGTAACCATCACCACTATCCATTTCTTGTACTTTTTCATTATCTCAACCAGAAACTTTGGATCCATTGAACAATAACTCTCCATTACCCCTTCCCCAGCTCCTGATGACCTATTCTACTTTCTGTCTCTAGGAATTTGGCTATTAAAAGTAACTCATTTTTTTTTTAGATGGGGTCTTGCTCTGTTGCCCAGGCTGGAGTGCAGTGGCGCCATCTCGGCTCACTGCAAGCTCCGCCTCCCAGGTTCACACCATTCTCCTGCCTCAGCCTCCTGAGCAACTGGGACTACAGGTGCCCACCACAACGTTCGGCTAATTTTTTGTATTTTTTTAGTAGAGACGGCATTTCACTGTGTTAGCCAGGATGGTCTTGATCTCCTGACCTCGTGATACGGCCCCCCTTGGCCTCCCAAAGTGCTGGGATTACAGCCCTAAGTAACTCATTTTTTTAAATGTTACTCTGAGTCTGGATGAAACTCACAGAATTTTTTTTCAACTCCACTGGTACCTTCTGTACCCAGAAGCCACCAGAGTCCCAGACAGAAGAGCACCAGCAGAGGATCCACCTGCATGAGTCTCCTTGGGGTAGCCAATCAGGGGTTGGATTTTAGGCTTCAATGACACAACACAATGGGAAAGTTTGAGGGTTTTTTTTTAGTATTTGCCATGAAGCCACACACATGGAGCTCAGAGAGTGTAGGCAGACAGACAGAGAGAGAGAGAGAGGAGAGGGGGAGAGAGAGAGAGAGAGAGAGAGAGAGAGACAGCACATGACAATGAGCAGTATATATTGGGAAATAGGGTGTGGGTCACTTTAAGTTCACAGGCAAATGTTTGAATGATCCATTTAAAGAAAGTGATGGAAAAGCAGGGAGCCCAGTCTGCTAGCCAGAAGACACGCCTCTAACTTTTATCTCTGGCTACCAGCTTGAGTCATTTGAGTGTGTTGTAGAATCGGAAACCATGTGAAGGATGACTGAGCCTTGCTTCTTGCATGAGAAAGTTAAATTTATATTTAAAAATGGATGTTAAGGCAACATAAAATAAGAAGCACTCACTATAATTCAGCCCTTGATGTCTCAGCATCATATTTAAAAGTAAGGCAAGACAATCAGTTGAGTTGTGGAGATCTATTGACTGTAAGGGGAAAGGCTGGTTGTGGTGGTTATGTTTAGAGATGCAGGGTGGGAGATTGTGATGTCTGGAGGGTGGTAGCAGAAAAAGACACTAAGGAGTGGGTGGTTCTCTCCCCTAGAGGTCACCAGTTGACTGATATGGGGCTGATGCCTCCTGGGGAAAGCAATAATCTTCACTAATTTTAGTAACCCGAATCAGAGTTCCCTTTAGTGTGGACTTGTATCTTTGAGCAGAGAGCAAGAAATAATACCAGGATTATAGGCTAACGAGACAGTGAGTTTAGGAAGAAGAGTGAAAAAAATGTGTCAATTTCATGCCTTAGGAGAGGCAGTCAGTTTATGAGCATTTTTGGTAATGGCCTAATAGTTTATAATAAATGAGAAGATGGTGTTTGTTGACCAAGGCATCATTGCTAAGATGACTGTCTGAAGTTTTGGCCAAGGGGGTTGTTCCTTGAGCCCCATCCTTTATTTGGGACATGTTGGCTAAGGGATGGAAAGCAGCAACATTCTATTAAGCTCCATCATGTATGATGGTTGCAGTGCCATTCACATAGACAAACTCCCATTACTGTTTACTCAGTTAATCCCAAGTAGCTTCCCAGGTAGTGAAGGTGTCTGGAAGAGGAGTGACCTCCTCCAGCACCCTGACATCTGGCAAGAAACTGAGGACTGGGGATGCTACCCCCTCCTGCAGGTGAAGTATACCAGAGGGCCCAGGTTTGGTTCCATCCTGTCTTAGGTAGGCCTTGGTGGCTATGTCAAGCTTGTGGGGTGCTGTTACCATGGCCCAAAGCATAATGGGCAGCTGAGTGTGAGGGTCACAGGTTCAAGGTCTATGAAAGCCTCTATCCAAGACAGCTCAGTAGGTATCCAGTTATTTGTTGTTTATAACAAATATAAACATAAAGCATGAGGCCAAAAGGGGAACTATCTCTCATCAGAAGTCCTGGGGCAACTAATGGCCAAAATAAGTGTTGAGAGACTCCAGGAGGCATTACAAAATGCTGCCAATCTCTACAATGAAGGGGTTTTTTGTTTGTTTTTGTTTTTAAGGGCACACACAGAAGTGCTTGGTGTAAATTAAGAAGTAAGATTCGTAAATGTTGCCACCAGAACCTCAAAGTACAAAGAAATATTGGTCTTAAGTGTCCTTAATGCATGTATCAAGTGAATATCCTTGGAGAAGAATGTCAATGTAGTGTCACACCTGTGTTCCTGGAGAAGGTGAATGTCTTTAGATCTTGTCTGCAAACACTGTGTGTGATGACAAAGTAGTGGTGATCCCCCATGGGTAGCCTGGGAAGGTATACGGTGTCCCTTCAGAGGTGGAAGCAATTTGCAGCTGAGAGGCTGTTGAAATAGACACTAAACAGCAACTCAGCCAATTCTATAAGAGCAAAAGATTTTCCAACTGTTAATCAGATGAAGTCAGTAATTTTAATATTAGGTGTTGAGTATGGGGGCCCTGATGGATGGGAACACAGCATTAGGCTTGCAGCAACTCATCATAAGATACCCTTCATATTTTTTTTTTCAGATTTGGAAACAACAAGAAAATTATTGGGCTATTAGATGGATAAGCAGTGGCAATAACCATCCCTTTAATAATTAGGTTTTACATAATTAGTTTTAATCATTGAAGGCCCTGGTTCAGCTAGGAGCTCATGGGGTGCCATTTTATCAAGCCAAATTGTAAGCACCAAAGGCATTAATTTATTTATTGTGTCAGAGCACCTATATTCAACACAGACTGTTTTACGTAAATGGGTATATCACTAAGGGAAATCTAGGAAAGGCTACAGTTAAAGTGAAGCATACTCATTTTTTAAAATTTATATTTGGATACCTTCTCAAGATTATAGGAAAAAACTGTTTAAATTTAGTGAGATTCCCAGGTATAACTTAAGTCTCAGTATTGATCAAGTCCATAAAGTTTTGTAAATTAGTGCATTTTAACAAATGTTAAAGTTGAATTAAAACTGATATTATCAAGAGGCACCGAAGCCAATTAGTGCCCTTTAAGTCTTTTTGTAGATAAATTCTTTAGAACATAAATTAGCATATAAAATGTGAATTCCCAATTGGACCAAATTATGAAAAATATATACAAAATTTATCTATTTATCATATATTTATATTAACATATATAGATTCTTTTGTAGGTCATAAGTACGATGACTGTCTTCACACTTGTGTGAGATATGCTTCCCTCAAACCTTGCTATATTGGCACATTACCCAACTGACAAAAAAAATTGAATGTAAAATTTATTTAATTACCTTCTATTTTCCCACTGTATCTAGAAGTTTGTTCACTAACCAGTAAGTAATCTACGCCTAGCATTATATTTGCTAGACCTGGCATTTCCTCAATACTTAAAGTTAAAATTTTTTGTTTTGTTTTACTTCAGGCTTTTAGCCACCTGAATCCAAGGTTCTCAGTTTCTGTCTTTGGTTGATAAGAGGAAAAGTGGGAGAAGGAAAGGGATGTCATGCCTTAGGCAACAGGCTGTTTCTAGTATGGTCCCACCACAAGGTAATCTGTCAATTTTTCCTTTTTTTTTTTTTTTTTTTTTTTATAAGTACAACCTTTAGAATGGCTTGTATTTCTAGGTGGCTAAAATGTATTTTTTTCTTTATTGGCTCTCCTTGGATGTTTACCTGACAAATTTCTGGTGGTATCAAGTAGCTCTTGTTGTTATGACCTGACAAATTATTACTATAAAATGCTGGGGAAATCTCTGTGTATACCAGCCTTCCAAGTGTATTAATGACGAGGAGCCAGAATTCATCTCCTGGATCCTTGACTCAGTGCTTTTGCAGCCAAAACATTTTTGGAGAATCCTAGCTATCAAAATGTAACTTATGTTTTAAAATGAAAAGTTACATTAAATCATATATTTAAGTAAGCATTGCCTGTATCTATGACCCTGTGCCACATGCTTCAGGAGGATATAAAACCACCTTTTCTCCCTTCACAATTTTACCATTCAGTGAGTTAGAACATAAACATTTATAGCACAAAATGTATTTAAATATAATTTAAAAAATAAATGGGCCAGGTGCAGTGGCTCACACCTGTAATCCCAGCACTTTGGGAGGCCGAGGTGGGTGGATCACCTGCGGTCAGGAGTTCAAGA
This sequence comes from Hylobates moloch, assembly GCF_009828535.3. Classification (NCBI taxonomy): domain Eukaryota; kingdom Metazoa; phylum Chordata; class Mammalia; order Primates; family Hylobatidae; genus Hylobates; species Hylobates moloch. Next base: position 65,328,327 of record NW_026652285.1, on the reverse strand, counting down.
CCAGCTTGACCAACATGGTGAAATCTCGTCTCTACTAAAAAAAAAAATACAAAAAATTAGCTGGGCGGCCAGGCACAGTGGCTCACGCCTGTAATCCCAGCACTTTGGGAGGCCGAGGCGGGCAGATCACAAGGTCAGGAGATCGAGACCATCCTGGCTAACACGGACCTTGTCTCTACTAAAAATACAAAAAATTAGCTGTGCGTGATGGTGGGCGCCTGCAGTCCCAGCTACTCAGGAGGCTGAGGAGGGAGAACGGTGTGCACCCGGGAGGCGGAGCTTGCAGTGAGCTGAGATCGTGCCACTGCACTCCAGCCTAGGCAACAGTGTGAAACTCCGTCTCAAAAAAAAAAAATTAGCTGGGCATGGTGGCAAGTGTCTGTAATCCCAGCTACTCAGGAGGCTGAGGCAGGAGAAGCACTTGAACCCGGGAAGCAGAGGTTGCAGTGAGCCAAGATCGCACCATTGCACTCCAGCCTGGACAACAAGAGTGAAACTTCGTCTCAAAAACAAAACAAAACAACCCACAGGCAAAAATACAGAGTGGGAGAGATCAAGTCAAAATGTAAGTACTGATTATGTTTGGATGATGGAACAACAGATAAGGTTTCCTTTTTCTAAATAGTGCTCTTAAATATCCCAGCACTCACTTTGGGAGGCCAAGGCAGGAAGATTTCTTGAGCCCAGGAGTCTGAGACCAGCCTAGGCAACATACTGAGACTCTGTCTCTGCAGAAACTAAAAAAAAAAAAAAAAATTAGCTGAGTGTGGTAGTACACAACTGTAGTTCCAGCTACTTGGGAAACTGAGGTGGGGAGGAATGCTTGAACCCAAGAGTTAGAGGCTGCAGTGAGCCATGATTGTGCCACTGCAATCCCAGCTGACAGAGACTCTGTCTCAAAAAAAACAAAAAGTTCCAGGACTGAATCTAATCATTTGTGGGCTATGATCAATTTAATTAAACCTCTTGTCCTCAGTTTTATGCATAATTAAAACATTTTTTGAATACGTACTACACTAACATGCCCCAACTTGCAAACATACAAAAGAATATTGGGATAAAATGACTGCAGAAACAGCTGCAATTCTTCCTTCTTCTCCGTACTCACACTTCTGGAACTGGGCAGCTTCTTTCAAGAGGTGAGATTAACATTTCCACTTGTGAATCTGCATTGGCTTTGAATAAAGTGCTAAAAATGTTGAAAAGAGAAGTAGCAAATAAATAATAGTGAAGACAGAACAAAAGATGGAGATTCAATATTATGTAGCTTCTTTAGGAGATATCAAGTCATTTTATTGTATTTGTTCTTATGAACTCATTTCTTAATAAAAATTCATCAGCTTCATTTTTTATTAAAAAACAAGTTTTTTGTTTTTTGGGTTTTTTTTGAGACGGAGTTTCACTCTTGTTGCCCAGGCTGGTGTGCAATGGAGTGATCTCAGCTCACTGCAATCTCTGCCCCCCAGGTTCAAGAGATTCTCCCGCCTCAGCCTCCCAAGTAGCTGGGATTACAGGCACCCACCACCACGCTTGGCTAATTTTTGTACTTTTAGTAGAGATAGGGTTTCATCATGTTGGCCAGGTGGGTCTTGAACTCCAGACCTCAGGTGATCCACCCACCTTGGCCTCCAAAAGTGCTGAGATTACAGGCGTGAGCCACCGTACCCGACCATAAAACAAGACTCTTATTGATGTGACAAGTTAACATTAGATTTTAACATTATCTCTACACATTGACAGTGACACACTGAGCCATGATACTGATACTACTAGACCAATATTTCATGAATAAAACACTTCCAACTTAAACATTTGAAATTTATCACTAAAATTGTTCACGTTGATTGACATTACCCCAGAATATCCTTGAAATAGAGGCAGACCTCTTTCTTTCTACTTCTGGATCATCACTGAGAAGATTAAGTTACACTGAACTCATTAAGTCTCTAGGTAGACTATCAAAAATGCAAACATCAATTACTTAGCAATTGTTGCTGAAGGATGTTGGTAAAGATTTAGTCATCAGTAATCATACTACAGTTGAGACTCATTGACCATGATAACATTATTGAGCTAAACTATTATTACACTGTCTTCTTGTTCCTTGATTGCTTCCTCTATCTGACCAGGCTGGGTCTCCGACAAGGCAATAAATCTTCCTTCCCAGAAGTGAAAATACATTTAATTGCCCAGAAAGGAGGTGACAATAAAAGTCATTTTGTCCATCTCCAAAGTCGATTTTTGTCTTTGAAAATGATTGTTTTGCAGTCTTGTACTTAAATTTCCCATTAGCATTGAAGGAGGAAAGTTAACTCTCCTTTGTTGCCTCATCTCTAGCTTCCTCATAAAGCTCTTCCTTCAGACACTTAGGCAGAGTGGGAACCCCACTTTCCAGAACCTGATTTGCAGTCACCAAGCTCTGAGGGTTCCTTGCTCCTTCTATTCTCTAAGGATTTCTTACTTTCTTACTGTGCTACTCCGGTGTGGGCTGGAAAGGTGCAGTTCCTCTGAAGCCAAAAGTTAATTATATTCTTTAGATAGAAGTCTTGCTTGAAATAAGAAATTAGGAGCTCTCTGATTATATTCATTCATACTAAGTTATTAGATTAAGCAACTATTATATCAGACTCTGAGCTGTATATACGGGAAATGAATCCAAAGAAACCGATGGAGGAATAAATGACACTGCCTTAGTTTCTTGCACTCTCTGGCCACTGGAACTTTTACCACCCCAACAGATGTTCAGAGAATCTAAGAATCTTGGGTCTGGCTTATTTTTCATTTTCTCATTTTCAGCAAACTAATAGAGCATCATGACAAATATTTCAGTGTTTCCTAATTTATTAGTGTTTTCTTATCTGCTAAGGTTTTTAATGACACGTGAGTGATTATTCCCTCCATTGCTTCCAAGCAGACCCAATGACCACAACTACTGCTGTCAGAGTGCTGCAACAAACACTCTATTTACACCTGTATTTGGGAGATAGACTTCTTTTCTCCCACTGATTCATCCTGGTTTGTTTTTTTTTTTTTTTTTTTGGCACCATTTCTTACCTCTATCTAGATAAATCTGAATTATACTATAGGTCGGGGGCTTTACTACAGTTTCAGAAATAGTCATGTACAAGGCTGTCAAGGTACTGCCCTCTGCTTACATTTCTTTTTTTTGAGACAGTCTCATTCAGTTGCCCAGGCTGGAGTGCAGTGGTGCAATCTCGGCTCACTGCAACCTCCACCTCCCAGGTTCAAGTGATTCTCAGGCCTCAGCCTCCTCAGTAGCTGGGACTACAGATAATGGACCACCATTCCCCACTAATTTTTGTGTTTTTAGTAAAGATGGAGTTTTGCCATGTTGATCAGGCTGGTCTTGAACTCCTGGTCTCAAGTGATTTGCCCACCTCGGCCTCCCAAAGTGCTAGGATTACAGGCAGGAGCCACCGCACCTGGCCCTGCTTACATTCTTAATAAGAACTAAGAAACATAAGACATACACATGTACAGACACACAACAGTGACAAGCGCTATTTAAAAAAGCCCCACAGAAATAGGATTAAGTGTGGAGGTAGCTTTTGACAATATGATGTACTATGTAGACTGAAAGACTCCTTGCAAAAGATTCCTACAGATGTACCATCTATAGAAAAAGCCCTTCAAAACATATCATGGCTTCATAAGAGAATTAAGGAAAATCTTTTGAAGGAGGAAATGACATGAAAGCATACTACAGCTGTTGGAAGCCCCAAGGGGTATCTACCAGTCCTTGGTTTCCTCAAGTTTTTGTTTGTCACGAGAACTACGTATCAGCACGGAAAAAGAGAAAAGCCCTGAGGCCTACTTATGGCAAGTTTTTAGATAATAAAAATAAAAAACTAAAAAGCTAAAAAATGGTTATCCTTAGGGAAAGGAAGTAGAAAAAAAAAAACCATCCCACAGAGTAAGAGAGAAGTGAACAATATTTGCTTTCGCACTAGTTCTAAGTGGAGGGAAAAAGTCTCCCTGGAGAATTGGTGGTCACAGGTAAGCCCTCACATGGGTTTAGGAACTGAATACACAGTATTTGCAAGGTCTGACAAACTACAAGGCATGAATTTTAACTTAAAATGAACTCATTGCTAATATCTCCAGGGAATGGTAGAAAAAAACCGCAAACCCTCTCTGAAAAAGCAAAAAGGATCTGAATAAAGGACTATCCATATTCATTACACTTTAGAGTTTTCTTGCAAGCAATAAGAAACAAAACGCTTTTCTATATCAATTAGACAGAAAGGATTCTCCACTCATCTCCAATGCCTAATACTACTACTAGTGATGGTGATATTTTAACATTTATTGGGAACATGTACCAGACAACATATGGGTTAAAGTATTTAATTTCTTCCAGTTCACAAATGAATAAATAGGAAAAGGGCAGGTAAGTTACCTACTCAATGTTCCAGTAATAAGGGAATGGTAGAACCGAGATACGTAACATATGATGTTTAAATTTTGAGGTAAGATGAATGACCTTTCTTACATTCATACTATTTCCCCCAAGCATGCATTTTCTTTTTTTTTTTTTTTTTTGAGATGGAGTCTTGCTCTGTCACCCAGGCTGCAGTGCAGTGGTGCAATCTTGGCTCACTGCAAGTTCTGCCTCCCAGGTTCACAACATTCTCCTGCTTCAGCCTCCCCAGCAGCTGGGACTACAGGCGCATGCTGCCATGCCCGGCTAATTTTTTGTATTTTTAGTAGAGAAGGGGTTTCACCGTGTTAGCCAGGATGGTCTCGATCTCCTGACCTTGTGATCTGCCCACCTCGGCCTCCCAAAGTGCTGGGATTACAGGTGTGAGCCACTGCGCCCGGCCAGCATGCATTTTCTAATGTTGAGTAAGGTGAGCTCTGAATAAAGGCTTTTCTAAATTACAGATGCTTGATGACTTACAATGTTTATGTTTATCAGGATTATGTCCTGATAAACCCTGTAGGTTGAGGAGCACACTGAATGAGTATTGCTTTCACACACTGTAAGCTGGGAAACATCTGGTATTTATAGTCACACGATTACTCAAAGTGTGAGTTATCTGTTTTGAAGTTGGGATTCGCCAGTACCTTGTTTACATTCATAGTTTTTTTCTTCCAATGTGAATTCTCTTATGTTGAGTGAGCTTGGCGCTCCAAATGAAGGGCTTCCCTCATTCCTTACATACAAAGGGTTTCTCATCAGCATGAATTTTCTGATGTCGGGTAAGATGTCATTGTTGAATAAAGGCTTCCCCACATTCCTTACATTTATAGGGTTTTTCACCACTATGAATTCTGTGATGTTGAACAAGGTGTGAACCATGACTAAAGGTCTTCCCACAGTCCTTACACTCATAGGGTTTCTCACCAGTATGAGTTCTCTGATGCTGAGTAAGTTCTGAGCCGCAACTGAAGGCCTTCTCACAATTCTTACAGTTATAAGGTTTCTCACCAGTATGAATTCTTAGATGTCAAATAAGGTGTGATAGCTGACTAAAAGCCTTCCCACATTCCCTTCATTTATACAGTCTCTCACCAGAATGGATTTTCTGATGTCGAGCAAGCTGTGAAGCTTGCTCTGAAAGTCTTCCCACATTGTTTACATTCATAAGGCTTTTCTCCCATATGAATTCTCTGATGTTGAGTAAGCTGTGATCCACAGTTAAAGCCTTCCTACACTCTTTACATTCATAAAGTCTTTTGTTTCTGATGCACCTCTTGAGAATTCTTAGGTAGAGGCCTGTGAATGTGTGCTGTTGCTGGATGCTGATTAAAAGCAGGCATCTCTTCATAGGTGATTTTCTCTCTCCTGAAATACTCATCTTCAGTTATCTGTTGTCTTTCAAATAGGCTTCTGAATCTTGATCCACCAAAAGCATGGTTTTTAAATATTTCCATTATATATCACAGAAATGACCATTTTTCAAAAATGCTTTTGAGAAATAATTCCTTAGTGTCACACATGCACTGCAAATCTGAAAAACGAAAAAATGATAATTTCCTGTTCCTTGAAAAATAAAATTTCTATGGCAGAAATGACATAAGTGTAAATAATGCTCACTATAAATAAATGGATGAAAACATTCTCAGATATTAAGGACAGGTATCCAGAAAGGGACTAGTAAAAAATTTGATGCAATGAATAGGTCAACATTGAGTAGAGGATAAACAGTATTCCACAAATACTATATAATGTATTTACAGAAACTTTTAAACTACTAAATGCTTATACTATACTTTGAGAAAAGAGAGGAGGAACTCAGAGAGTTCCAGCTCTGACAAATTAGAATGGGTTGGTTTAGAGAAAGGGATACATCACTAATGAGTTCCACATGGAAAATGACCAGAACACAATTAAGATCAGCCACATTTTCAGGTCCCACATTACCTTCATGTCTCAGGCAAATTACTTAACTAACTTGAGCCCTCAAAATCCAATAAGATAAATGAAGTTAAGAATATTCTCATGGAATTGTGAGGATTAAGACTCAAGGTCTTTGGCACAACAAAAATGCTTTAATAAGTAGTATCTATTATTAACTATTAGAACTATGGAAGACTTTGGCAACTATGAGAATTACACAATGAATATTACTTAAACCCATCTTTCACATTACTGCTCAATAAGTGGTAGTTATTGATCTTCTTATTACAGCATAATTGTGGAAAATATTGAAGGAATATGGATTAAGAACACTAAAATAGACTCCCCAGGGAGGAAAACCAGCCAGTTAAATGTAAGTCATTTTACTATTCTACTGTTCTTGTCCCCAGTCTATTGATATTATAACTTTTTCACAGTCCATTAGCGGTCTTGTTCTCATTTTTGCTTATTCAGCTTTCATTCCTTGATCTAGCACTATAGTTCTTAAATCAATCCCTAACTCTGGTTCAGCCCAACACCCTGCTTATTCTGTGCCTGCATGTGCGTGACTAAAAATAGCTAAAGCAACACATATCATGAATATTTAAAGTCCAATTTTCAATAACACACACACACACACACACACACACACACACACACACACACACACAGGTATGTATATGTAATTTACTTTTTTTCCAATCACCTTTCCCAAGTTGAACTTTTAACAAAAGATTTACATTCAAGGGAGTACACATACAGGTTTGTTACATGGGTATATTGCATGATGTTAAGGTTTGGGCTTCTAATGATCCCATTATCCAATAGTACCCAACAGGTTAAGGTTTCAGCCTTTCTCCCCTCCTTTCCTCTTCCTGTTTTGGACTCCCCAGTGTTTACTGTTCCCATGTTTGTGTCCATGAAGTATACGAATCTTAATCTTGGCCCCAGCACTGACCTGCAATTTTATTGTACATTTCCTTGATCAACTTAAATCAGTGAAGAAGTGACATAGGAGGTAAAGTTGCCCAGTGAAATAGAAAAGAGTCGAGGAGACCCAAGTTTTTATGGGATCTTGGTATAATAGAGAACTGGACTTCAAAATGATGGAGGAAGAGGATGGGATAGTCAAATAAATGGTGATGAGAAATTATCATTGGAAAATTATTTCCAGCCGGGCGCGGTGGCTCACGCTTGTAATCCCAGCACTTTGGGAGGCCGAGGTGGGTGGATCACGAGGTCAGGAGATTGAGACCACGGTGAAACCCCGTCTCTACTAAAAATATAAAAAAATTAGCTGGGCGTGGTGGCGGGCACCTGTAGTCCCAGCTACTCGGGAGAGGCTGAGGCAGGAGAATGGCGTGAACCCGGGAGGCGGAGCTTGCAGTGAGCCGAGATTGCGCCACTGCACTCCAGCCTGGGCGACAGAGTGAGACTCTGTCTCAAAAAAAAAAAAAATTAATTTCCTACTTCATAGCACATACAGAATTAAGCTGCAGATGGATTAAAATCTAACTATAAAACTAAATTTTAAAAAATAAGTAAAACTTGTCAAGATGAAGATTTGCCCCAAAACCTTACATTAAAAAATGATAAATTGTTGCATATACTCCCACTTTTTAAATGAAACAAAATGGATGACAGACCATGTGAGAGCTGTGGTCAGCCCAGATGTATCAGGTAAGGCCCCAGCCTTGCAAGCCAGCCTATCACCCCAGCCTGGTCCAGATTGGCAAAAGTGCTCAACCTTCTCCAGATTCATTAGAAATAACAAAAAGCTGTTATTGCAAATCATTAAATTTTGGGAAAGTCTGTTATACAGAAACAGCTAATAAAAATTGGCATCCATAGTGCGATGTTGCTGTAACAAAATCTAAATTTATGGCACTGACTTCAGGGCTGGACAGCAGCTGAGTCTGGAAAAATGAACTGCACTTAACAAAGGCTTGGAAAATGGTGATTAGGTTACGTAGTGGTAGAACATTTGGTAAAAAGACTGCTCACAGTAGTATGGAAAAGAAAGTATTCAATAAAGTTTTGAACTTGGATAAAATTTTTGCCAGTCAGAAAGTTTAAAGTGTCAGCTGCTTGCTCCTAGTTTCATATGGTAAGAAACTGCAAAACAGAAGTGGTCAATTTGCAAATAAATTTAGAGAGCATAAAGAATGTTCAGGAATTGGTATGTTGAAAAATGAAGTTATATCTTACTCCAGCCTCTCAAGCCAGTAACAGATCAAATCCACATGATAAGAAAGACAAGGGCTCAGCATAAGAGCAAATCAAGGGTGTGGCTGCAAGATGATGTACTAAGACTTCTGGAAGTATTATGGCAGTCTTAGTCATTTTCAGTTAGATGAAAGGGATTTTTGGAAGATAAAAGGCATAGTCCTACGGAATTTAATCCTCAAAGCAATAAATAGGTTTAGTAAGAGGGGCATTCCTCAAAAATGATTGATAATGAGTATGTTTTTTTTGGAAGCATGCTGGGACCTATACTGAGTAAACAGAAAGCACGCAAAGTATTTAAATGATTGCACTGGTGAAGGTGCTGCCGGCCTTGATTAAAGTGACTGAGATTATTCCAGTTGTCACAAGTTCTCTCAGCTCCTACTTTTATAAACAAGAAGCAGGCCAGGAAGCTCCTAACACAGGCTATTTCTTCAACAGCAGCAACAGGGTGATGGGAAAGGAAAGCTGTCTCTGCAAATCCAAGGCCAGAGCCAAGAACAGTGGAGATCAGTGGACTGGGAATCACCCTCAGGGAGCAGGACTGGAGGGTAATCAAGGAACATTTCTCACCATAAAGTTAGGGTACTTGGCAACATTTGCCCAGAAAAAATTGAGAACTACTCTGGAGCCGTGACAGTTATGCAGCTCTCTTTCCTCTTTTACAATGGGCTTGTCCACTGTGGCTGTCCGGCCCCCATTCCATCACTGTATGCTGCGTGTGTATGTGTAAGGGCCAGGGGGCAGATAATCTGTCTTTCAGCTCATAGGTCCCCTGGTCAAGAAGAGCTTCATCTGAGGATCAAATGTAGACCTATTGGAGACTACAACATCCTGGATGTTAAGCTGGGTGCTATGATTTGATGTTTGAAGACCGTGGGATAGGGTGAGTGGAGACTGCATTCAGGAGGCACATGGGTCATTGGGGCCAAAAGGCAGACCACAAAAGTGGCCCCAATTCTGTGTCCTCATTTGCAATATGAATTTCAGCTCTTCCTATCAAAGGGTAATGTTTGTTTCCCACTATGGCCAAATCAATCAAATCTGTCAAATGGAGCACAAGTTCCTAGAGGCCTTGTGGACCCCTGCCCTCTCCTAAAACTTGTCTCTGCCACAATAAGAGCCCACAGCTGCCTGCTGGAGGAGGACAGACCAGCAAATCAAAGTTAACCCAGCCTGGCCTAGATCAGCAGAACTGCTCAGCTGATCCTAGAATGGAGAAAGCAATAAATGTGTTTGTTGTTGTTGTTGTTTTGTTTTGTTTTGTTTTTTTGAGGTGGGACCTGGCCGTGTTGCCCAGGCTATAGTGCAGTGGCGTGATCACAACTCAATGCAATCTCTGCCTCCTGGGCTGAAGCCATCCTTCCACCTCAGCCTCCCAAGTAGCTGGGAATACAGGCACTTGCCACCACACCTGGCTAATTCTGTATTTTTTGTAGAGGTGGGGTTTTGCCATGTTGCCCAGGCTGATCTCTGACTCCTGACCTCAAGCCATCTGCCCCCCTTGGCCTCCCAAATTGCTAGGATTATAGGTGTGAGCCATTGCACCTGGCCTAGTCATTATTTTAAACCAATAGGTTTTGCCAATTTTATTTACCAATAAAAATTGGTAAAAGTTATCTTATTTTTGTTTCTTAAAAAAAAAAAGAACAAATCTTCCTTTTTTAAAAAAAAATTTTATTTTTTTTTTGAGATGAGGTCTTGCTCTGCCACCCAGGCTAAAGTACAGGTGGTGTAATCATAGCTCACTGCAGCTGCAAACTCCCGGGCTCAAGTGATTCTCCTGCCTCAGCCTCCCAAGTAGCGGGGACTACAGGCATGCACCATCACACCTGGCTTTTTAAATTTTTTTTTTGTAGAGATGGGATCTTGCTATGCTGCCCAGGCTGGTCTCAAACTCCTGGCCTCAAACAATCCTCCTGCCTCAGCCTTCTGATTCACTGGGATTATAGACACAAGCCACTGTGCCTGAAAATATTCCTTTTAGTAGGCTGTCTCCAATGAGTAAGACTGCAAGTTAACTTTGATATTTACTTTGGGGTTATTTTTATTTTTTGAAATTTGTAGTGTTGTTTGTTTTTGAGAATAGTGAAAAAACAAGCACTACTATCCCCATTCTGATCCCCCCCCCCCACAAAAAAAGAAAAGGCAAAATTGTACTAAATGTTAAATACAGGCATTTATAAAGTGTAGCAGAAGTACAAGTGGAGATAGATGAATCAAATTGCAAAACACAGCTCTGAAACAGAAGTGTAAAGATAACAATTTATAGTAAACAAATAATCTAAAACCAGTAAGTCTAGAATAAATTATTTAATAATAGTTGTGGTGGGCCGGGAGCGGTGGCTCAAGCCTGTAATCCCAGCACTTTGGGAGGCCGAGGCGGGCGGATCACGAGGTCAGGAGATCGAGACCATCCTGGCTAACACGGTGAAACCCCGTCTCTACTAAAAATACAAAAAAATTAGCCGGGCATGTTGGCGGGTGCCTGTAGTCCCAGCTACTCGGGAGGCTGAGGCAGGAGAATGGCGTGAACCCGGGAGGCGGAGCTTGCAGTGAGCTGAGATGCGCCACTGCACTCCAGCCTGGGGGACAGAGCAAGACTCCGTCTCAAAAAAAAAAATAATAATAATAATAATAATAGTTGTGGTGTAGGGGTTAAAATTTGGGAGGGAGGTAGTCATCTCATAGCCAAGACACATTTGCAATAATCTTTTAAAAGTTATGTATAAAAACCATCAACTTGCAGGCAAACTAGAAAACAAGAGGTTAAATCCTTGTGGATGTTTTAGAGGTCAAATATGTTTCAATAACAGAAATAGAATAAATTATAAGGAATCTGTTTATGTAAAAATTGGTACTCACCAAAAAATAGAACCACTATGACAACGCATAATTATGTTCTTTATATAAACGGCCATAAAAGAAAAGTATAAAGACAAAAATGCATACATATAGGTAAAGAACAAAGATAAGGCACAAGAGAAACCCTCACACATGTAAAAGAAACTGGGGGAGGCCAGGCACAGTGGCTCATGCCTGTAATCCCAGCACTTTGGGAGGCCAAGGTGGGTGGATCATGAGGTCAGGAGATGGAGACCATCCTGGCTAACACGGTGAAATCCCGTCTCTACTAAAAATACAAAAAATTAGCTGGGCATGGTGGCGGGTGCCTGTAGTCCCAGCTACTCAGGAGGCTGAAGCAGGAGAATCACTTGAACCCAGGAGGCGGAGGCTGCAGTGAGCCGAGATTGCGCCACTGCACTCCACTCCAGCCTGGGCGAGAGTGAGACTCCGTCTCAAAAACAAACAAACAAACAAACAAACAAAAAATATCTTCACTAATAACAAAATTAAACCAAGGAGCCATAATCTTTTTTTTTTTTTTTTTTTTTTTTAAGACTGAGTCTCGCTCTGTTGCCCAGGCTGGAGTGCAGTGGCGTGATCTTGGCTTACTGCAACCTCTGCCTCCTGTGTTCAAGAGATTCTCCTGCCTTAGCCTCCTGAGCAGCTGAGATTACAGGCATGCGCCACTATGCCCGGCTAATTTTTGTATTTTTAGTACAGACAGAGTTTCGCCATGTTAGCCAGGCTGGTCTCAAACTCCTGACCTCAGGTGATCCACCCGCGTCAACCTCCCAAAGTGCTGGGATTACAGGCGTGAGCCACCATGCCCAGCCTGATTTTTAAACCTATTAAATTTAGCAGACACTTTTAATGAAAAATATCCCTGTCATCCTCAGTATAAACAGTGCTCTCCTTTCCTCTGTAGGCATCCTTACTTGCCCTATCTGCTCCAAATGACTTCAGCTGTCAGCTATCCATTAGCATGCAAGACCTGAGGACTTGTATGCCTATGAAGTTGTTACCAAACTTAACAAACTTGCAATATTTAAATTTATTTTATGGTTATATAATTCAGATATATATGAAATATGAGGCTGGGTGCAGTGGCTCACACCTGTAATCCCAGCAATTTGCGAGGCTGAGGGGGAGGATCATTTGAGGCTAGGAGTTTGAGACCAGCCTGGCCAACATAGTAAGACTCCACCATGTCTCACTTAGAAAAAAAGAAAAATGAATCCAACAAGAAAGAATTGTTTCTATGAAGACTAAACAGAATAGTTAAACTTGAAAATCACCAGTCACTTTTCAACAGTTGTTAAATTATCTGAAAGCAAGATAACAGCAAAGAACTTCTGCAGCAAAAACAACTGTAGAAGTTCTCCCTTCAGATAGCTCTAGATATGTCTGACTTCCTTTCAAAGAAACTGAAACTTGAGATTTATAGATAATGCATTGTCATGGTTTATGGAAAAAACAATGAGGTAGAAGTTAAATCCATACTCAAGTCCTTAGCCTGACATCAAAAGCTTGATAAATGAATGTACAACTATCAATTTAAACTAAAATATTCAAGTTACATCTAATATTTTTTATTATTCTTCACTTCAAATAACTATTTGTCTATCTGTCTGTCTGTCTTTTAGAGACAGAGTCTTACTACGTTGCCCCAGTTGGCCTCAAACTCTTGGGCTCAAGCAATCTTCCCACCTCAGCTTCCCAGTTAGTTGGGACTACAGGTACCTGCCACCACACCTGGCTTCAAATGACTTTTTAAGTTAACTGACAAACTACTAGTCTGACATGTGTATAAGGCATTTACCTTATACAATGTTAAGAACAAAGGTTGAAAGAGCTTTTTAACTCTTGGAACAAGGAGTGCATATCTTAGAGCGAATCCTTTTTGGACCAAGGCATGCATTCCCCATCTGTCCTGGGTGTTGACAGCCAACAACTCACAGCTGAGTCCACATCCAGGCCTTGCCCTTGGCATAAGGAGCTGCCTCACCCTCCCAGAAGCAGCTGCCTCCAATGGCTGCTCAGGGTGAGGAATCAAGGCCTGACTCCTCTCCCTTATTTTGAAGCAACCTAAAGAGCTATCCCAGCTCTGGAACTCCTTGCACAATCACCTGGAGCTTCTGCTATAACCGCAGGGCAGTTCAAACTGTCCTTCATCACTCCTGTACAGGCTGGACACTAGAAGCACCACCCAGTAAACTTCCTGGATGCAAATCTCCATTTATTTCTCCACCTATTTCTCGGGGAACCCAACCGAAGATTCTAAAATAATATGCAAAGATCCATGCAAATAAAAGATGTGTGTGTATCAGAGTAAAAATATATTAACAAGAAATTGCAAAGCAATCTTAAGGGACTATGATAATACATACTTGAATCTATATGAAAATACAAAGAAATATGGTAGTGCTCTATGAAAGAAGATAAAAAGTATAAATTCAATGATTAGAACAATATTATTAAAACATGAATGTTATTTCTGGAACTTAAAATCTCTTTTTTACAAAAAGCATGAAATGAATCACCTTTTTCAAATTTCAAACAAAAAAGGCATTCTTCATTGAATGACATTTCAATCTGACTTCTGCTCAAAAGAGAAAACTCACCAATGACCGCCTATCAAGAGTGCTGCTTCTTGCTGGCCAGGCTCTGTCTTCCCTGAGGTTAACCCCACAGTTGGTCCCCCAGTCTCTCCGCTGATGCTCCTTTCGCCTCAATGCAGACAGAAATCCCTTTCCTAGTTACTTCCACATTCGTATCTTGAGTCTTGACTTTCATCTAAGCCGCCTACCGGACCATCTTCTGTGGCAGAGTCTACTTTATGGGAACTGCTCATGAATCTCTTCTAGTTTTCCTGTAAGATAAAACATTTCTTAATAGTTTATTCACTTTAATTCCCCTAAATTTATTTAAGACTGATGTGAGTCTTAAATAAATTAAACATCAGCTGGGCACGGTGGCTCACACCTATAATCCCAACACTTTGGGAGGCCAAGGTGGGTGGATCACCTGAGGTCAGGTGTTTGTTACCAGGCTGGCCAACATAGTGAAACCCCATCTCTACTAAAAACACAAAAATCAGCTGGGTGTGGTGGCACACGCCTGTAGTCTCAGCTATTTGGGAGGCTGAGGCAGGAGAATTGCTTGAACCTGGGAGGCAGAAGTTGCAGTGAGCCGAGACTGTGCCTTTGCACCACAGCCGGGGCAACAAGAGTGAAACTCCGTCTCACCAAAAAAAAAAAAAAAAAAAAAAATCAAACATCAACACATTTTGGATAAAGGGTGAATGAATAAAGCATCAATTAATGAATAAAGAAAACACTTTTTAAAAAGGGAATAATTTACTGAATATGAAGTATTCATGTTTTTCCAAAATATGTTTTATAAGCGACAATATTTACACAGGTCTAAATGACAAGGAGAAGCAGGGTAAGATTCAGACTTAATGTGTAAGTAAAAGAGGATGGGCATGGGGAAGGAGGACTCCTACCTATCTCACTGGGAAGGGAGAGAGAGAAGTTACTTTTCTCCCTATGTCTCAGGCCTTCTCTCCCTCTTCAGGCCTCGTCCTGGGAGCAGCACTTTCCAATAAAAATATCCAAGACGCTGCTGCTGCAAGGCCAGCTGGCTGTGGAGCCTGCCCTCTGCTCCTGAGCTCCCTCCCACTCACCTGGGCAAGGTCCTGCTGTCACACCCTTGGTCATCAGCCAAGGCTGCTCTTCCTGCTCCAATAAGGAGATTGCATCTGGCTTTAAACTGGAAAGTCCTACATGCAAAAAAAGAAATGAAACAGGATCAAGCTGGAGGGTGGCAGAATTCAAATCCAGTTTTTGGTCACCAAAGGAGAAAGGCTGGCTGGACACAGTGACTCATGCCTGTAATCCCAGCACTTTGGGAGGCCGAGGTGGTCAGATCACTTGAGACCAGTTGTTTTGAGAACAGCCTGGGCAACATGCTGAAACCCTGTCTCTACAAGAAACACAAAAATTAGCCCGTGGTCCCAGCTACTTGGAAGGCTGAGGTGGGAGGATCACTTGAGCCCAGGAGGTCGAGGCTGTGGTGAGTGAGCTGAGATCACACCACTGCACTCCAGCCTGGGTGACAGAGTGAGACCCTGTCTCAAAAAGAAGACAGACAGCTGGGCACAGTGGCTCACGCCTGTAATCCCAGCACTTTGGGAGGCCGAGGTGGGCGGATCACAAGGTCAGGAGATGAGACCATCCTGGCTAACATGGTGAAACCCCGTCTCTACTAAAAATACAAAAAAATTAGCCAGGCATGGTGGCACACACCTGTAGTCCCAGCTACTCAGGAGGCTGAGGCAGAAGAATAGTGTGAACCCAGGAGGCGGAGCTTGCAGTGAGCTGAGATCGGGCCACTGCATTCCAGCCTGGGCAAGATTGCGTCTCAAAAAAAAAAAAAAGAAGAGAGATAATCATGAGACTAACAAGAGGGAAGTGTGAAAGTCTTCTAAAGAGTGTGTGCAACAGAGATGCCTGTTCCACAACCACCAAGTACAGACTATTCCTTCAGTAGTGGGAAGCAGAAATTCAGACAACACACAAATCTGCAAGCATGAAGGCAGAACTTCCGAAGGGTGAGTACTGAATTATGTGCAAGTAAATATCCTTACTAACTGAGACCAGGTTGCTGTAGTTCTCCAGCATCACACCTCTGTACAAGTCCCTCTCAGCAGCATCCAGGAAGTCCCACTCCTCCTGAGAGAAGTCTATGGCCACATCCTGTGAAAAAAGCCAACATATACATTACCAAGTGAAATAAAAGACAAGTTTTCATGACGGAGAGAGAGAGGAAAAAAGGCATCATAGAAAGGGATAGACATAGGCTGAGGCAAGAGGCACGAGTGTTGGGGGAACCACAGCAAGGACCTCTCCCTCCTTATCACTGTCAAAACAGGCCTTTCCAGATGGAAGGGCTGGGAGTGAACAAATACTGAGAAATGGGGTTTCCGAAGTAGATGAAACAGCACAAAGCACAGTTTCAAGGAAAGAAACCACAAACAAACTCATGGCCTCCATCCATCTTATGTCTTAAATTATATTTCTACCTTTGAAGTACAATTTGTACATGATATAATAATTTCCTGGGGACTCAGTTTCATCCTTATGTCAGAATATGAGATCACAAGCATTTTTCTTTGTCAAGATAAATATTAAATTTTTTATTGCTCAGTATATACAAGACAAGTGGTATGCCTTATGGTTATAACTGAATTAACCATTATTACACTTTATATTTTAGACATTTAAATTTTCCCAGATTTCTCAAGGTCTTCGCAGATAAAAGTTATTATCTGGGTATCCCATCATGTCAAATTAAAAAACCCAGTGGAGGCTGGGCGCGGTGGCTCATGCCTGTAATCTCAGCACTTTGGTAGGCCGAGACAGACGGATCACGAGGTCAGGAGATCGGGACCATCCTGGCTAACACGGTGAAAGCTCGTCTCTACTAAAAATACAAAAAATTAGCCAGGCGCGGTGGCAGGCGCCTGTAGTCCCAGCTACTTGGGAGGCTGAGGCAGGAGAATGGCGTGAACCCAGGAGGCAGAGCTTGCAGTGAGCCGAGGTCGCGCCACTGCACTCCAGCCTGGGCAACAGAGCGAGACTCCGTCTCAAAAAAAAAAAAAAAAAAAAAAACCCAGTGGAAGAGATCAAAGCTTTCTTATGTGCAAGCATGTGTGGCAATTCATCTGAGCCTTATTAAGCAATGATTTTGTAAATAAAGGCTTTCTTGTTGCCCTTAAGGGAATGTGCTCTATCTGCATTCCTGGCTGAAAACTGGGCAAATAAAAGGTGTCCAATAATCTTCTGAGTGGGTATTCAAAGAGAGACTGCAGAGAAAAGGAGGGTTTAGGGAAGGTTCTAGGCCCTGTGGCCCAGCACTCACAACAATGGCAGATCTGGGAGCAGGTTTCTGGAAGACATTCAACAGGTATTTTTAGGTTAAACAAAAACACAGGACTATTCCAACTCACATGAGCCACAGCCTTTAGCATTCCAGGAACGATCTCTTTTCTTCTGGGAGATTATTCTGAGATGGCAGAGCTAGGTGGAAAAAATAAGTCAGGGGAGAGCAGGCTTTCCTCAGATATGCCAAACTGATCGTGACAATGATGGCTTCTCCCTCCCTCCCTGAGAGACTACAGACACAGCCCAGCTTCATCCCTAACTCAAAGAATTCTGCTACAGCAGAAATGACACCATCATGCTCCCATGCTTTTGCAGAAAGTCTTTTTTTTTTTTTTTGAGATGGAGTTTCCTTCTTGTTGCCCAGGCTGGAGTGCAATGGTGTGACCTCGGTTCACTGCAACCTCTGCCTCCCAAGTTCAAGCAATTTTCCTGCCTCAGCCTCCCACGTAGCTGGGATTACAAGTGGGTGCCACCATGCCCTGCTAATTTTTTTTTTTTTTTGTATTTTTAGTAGAGACGGGGTTTCACCATGTTGACCAGGCTGATCTCGAACTCCTGACCTCATGATCCACCCGCTGCAGCCTCCCAAAGTGCTGAGATTACAGGCGTGAGCCACTGCACCCGGCCAGGAAAGTCTTAATTCTGATCTTTCACAGGGTGTTGCTTGAATAGCCAAGTTTCTAGACTTTTGTATTTAATTCTGTTTAAAATCTCTCAGAGATTATTTTAGTATATTATCTATAATTTATAGTTCTTTTCACTAAAGGGTAAGGACATCCTAGTCCCTCATTACAATATATGGCAAGTGCCTCCTTTTGCCTTATTTTTAATTAACATATATTTTGGAGATAATTTTATATTAGTATATAAAAAGGTACTTTATTTTTATTTGGGCTACTAAATATTCCATCTCTCAAGTGACCCCTACTTATTAGGTTATTTCCAAGTTATTTTATATTGTATTCCATATGCGCAAATGCATCAGTATGACAAATATCCACAAGTAGAATGCAGGGTCTGTGTATTTTAAGTTTTGACAAGAGAGTTGCTCAACTGCCCACTAGACAGGCCCCATTATCAGTTATTACTGCTAAGAGCTTTGTGTATTTTATCAACTGCTAATCCAAACCCATATCCAACCTGTACATCCAAACTGTTTATCTGGGAGAAAGAAAATAATCCCAGTTGGAAGCATAGGAATATGGAAAAATATAAAAGGTAAATAAGTATGTAGGTAAATTCAAATGAGAATTAACCAAGCCAAAAATATGTATGTTTAAATATATGTAGAATTAAAATTCAATACCAAGAAATACCAAGGGGTGGGAAAGCATAGGAGGTAACTGATAAATGAAATTTTAAACCTCCAAAGTCTGTCAGAACTGGGAAATAGTAAAAATAATAATTTCTACTAAGATATACTACATCAGGTTGCATGTTGTTATCTATATGGTAAACACTGAAATAAGCATAAATGAATGTATACAAACTAATAGAAGAAAAACTGAAAGATAATAAACCTAACGATGTAAGTAATTTTATTTAATGTAAACTGGATACCATAAGACAACAAAAGGCTAAAATTGGCAGACTATCCTTAAAAACAAAACTCAACTACATGTTGTTTACAGAAGACACCCTTTAAATGTAAGGACAGAGAGAGATTGAAATTCAAAGGATAGAAAAAGCCACAGCATGTAAATACCAACCAAAATCCATCAGGTTTAACTACAGTAGTATCAGTCAAAATAGACTCATGTCTACTAATTACTCTTGCCTTAAATAGAAACATTTTATAATAATAAGAATGTCGGCCGGGCGCAGTGGCTCACGCTTGTAATCCCAGCACTTTGGGAGGCCGAGGCGGGCGGATCACGAGGTCGGAGATCGAGACCATGGTGAAACCCCGTCTCTACTAAAAATACAAAAAAATTAGCCGGGCGTGGTGGCGGGCGCCTGTAGTCCCAGCTACTCGGAGAGGCTGAGGCAGGAGAATGGCGTGAACCCGGGAGGCGGAGCTTGCAGTGAGCCGAGATTGCGCCACTGCACTCCAGCCTGGGCGACAGAGCAAGACTCCGTCTCAAAAAAAAAAATAAGAAGAAGAAGAAGAAGAAGAAGAAGAAGAAGAATGTCAACTCAACAGGAATACCACAAATCTGCATGTATTCAATAATATAACTTCAATATATATATATAATATAAAATTTGGCACAAGTGCAAGAAAAAAATAGACAAAACGCAAAAACAGAAATTTAGCACAACTCTTGCTATAGCAAATATGAGTAAAAAAAAAAATCAGTAAAGATTAAAGGTCAGGGCCTGGCACAGTGGCTCATGCCTGTAATCCCAGCACTTTGGCAGGATGAGGTGGGCAGATCACGAGATCAGGAGATCAAGACCATCCTGGCTAACACGGTGAAACTCTGTCTCTACGAAAAATACAAAAAAATTAGCCAGACGTGGTGGCATGCGCCGTAGTCCCAGCTACTCGGGAGGCTGAGGCAGGAGAATGGTGGTGAACCTGGAAGGCAGAGGTTGCAGTGAGCCGAGATCGCGCCACTGCACTCCAGCCTGGGCGACAGAGCGAGACTCCATCTCAAAAAAAAAAAAAAAAAAGAGATTAAAAGTCAGACATATAAAGAACACTACAATCAAATGACAGAATTCACAATGTTTTCAAGTGCACTTTAAGTATTTACCTAAATTTGCCATCTCCTGGGCTATGAAGGCTTTAAAGTTTCAATGAGAAAATCATTCAGAATATATTACAGACCATATGGAACTAAGCTAAAAGTCATTAGCAAAAAGACACCAGAAAGTCCTCAGTTGCCTGGAAATTAAACAGTATAGATAGAAAATATCCATGCATCAAAGAAGAAATCAAAAAAGAAATTAGAATATATTATGAATTGAAAAATAATAATGTACGACATTAAAACTCCTGGGTGTGCTGAAAGCAGTGCACAGAGAACAACCTATACCCTTAAAGAAAAGCAGCCTAAAGAAAATTCATAGCTTTCTTATAGAAAAGAAAGGCTGAAAATTAAGTGTTCAAGCTCCCATCTCAAAAAGCTAGAATAGAACAGCAAATCAAGCCAAATGAAAAAAAAAAAGATAAAGGAAGATATTATTCAAACAGAAAGCAAGGTGTATCCTTAGAGAAAAAAAAATCAATAAAAGCAAAAGCTGCTCCTTTTACATATTAATAACATTGATAAACTAATAATAAAGCCAACCAGTAACAACAACAAAAAAACACATAGAAAATGGTAGGAATTAGAAAGGTGTGCCTATAGATCCTGCAAGTATGAAAAAGAAAATAAGAGAATATTATGAACTTTAACATGATAAATGTAAAAATTAGGTAAAATGTACAAGTTTCTCAATAAACACAACTTACCAAAGCTGACATAAGAAGTAGAAAATATAAATAGTCTATTGTGTATTTAAAGAAATCAGTCAGGCCGGGCATGGTGACTCACGCCTGTAATCCCAGCACTTTGGGAGGCCGAGGAGGGCGGATTACGAGGTCAGGAGATCGAGACCATCCCGGCTAACACGGTGAAACCCCGTCTCTATTAAAAAATATAAAAAATTAGCCAGGCGTGTTGGCGGGCACCTGTAGTCCCAGCTACTCGGGAGGCTGAGGCAGGAGAATGGCGTGAACCCGGGAGGCACAGCTTGCAGTGAACTGAGATCGTGCCACTGCACTCCAGCCTGGGTGACAGAGCAAGACTCTGTCTCAAAAAAAAAAAAAGAACTTCTGTTCATCACAAGACACCACTAAGGCAATCCACAGACTGGAAGGAGATATTTATTACAATAAACATATCCAACAAAGCAGTCATCTCTAAGACATATATTCGTAAATCTCCTGAAATCAACCACAAAAATATACCCAACAGAAAAAATGGGCAAAATTTGAACAGACACTTCACAAAAGAGAATACCCAAGTGATCAATAAACATAAGAAAATGTACTCAACTTTATTAGACATCAGGGAAATGTACACCCACCAGAAGAGCTAAAATGAAAATATGATGAGTACCAAGGCCGGGCGCGGTGGCTCACGCTTGTAATCCCAGCACTTTGGGAGGCCGAGGCGGGCGGAACACGAGGTCAGGAGATCGAGACCACGGTGAAACCCCGTCTCTACTAAAAATACAAAAAATTAGCGGGGCGTGGTGGCGGGCGCCTGTAGTCCCAGCTACTCGGAGAGGCTGAGGCAGGAGAATGGCGTGAACCCGGGAGGCGGAGCTTGCAGTGAGCCGAGATCGCGCCACTGCACTCCAGCCTGGGTGACAGAGCGAGACTCCGTCTCAAAAAAAAAAAAAAAGAAAAGAAAATATGATGAGTACCAAGTATTGGGGAGGATGTGAAGGAACTAGAACTCATACACTTATGGTGGGAGTGCATCAGTGCAACTACTCTGAGAAACCGTTTAGCAACATGTACTAAGTGCAGCATTTACTCCCTAAGGGCCAGCAACTTAACTTCGATGTATAAACCCAAGAGAAATCCATATTTATCTGTCCCAAAAGGCACCTACTGAAATGTTCATAGAAGTAGCATTAATGAAAACTGAAAACTGTGCAAATGCATATTACAGTGGAATTGTTACAGTCGCACAACTGAATACTACATAGCAATAAGAATGGATGAACTATAACAACAAGCGATAATATGAATGTCACAAACATAAAACTGAACAAAAAGAAGCCAGACAGAAAAGAGTACCTACGGTGTGATTCCATTTGGATAAAGTCAAAAATAAGAGAAGTCCATGATGCTGGAATCCAGGATAGTGGTCACTCTCGGCAGTAAAGTGACTCGGCAGGTGTGCAGCAAAACAGGAATGCTGGCAATGACCTCTTCCACCTCAGTCTCAGTGCTGATTACCTGGGTGTATTAGCTTTGTAAAAATTCACCGGGTTGAATATGTACAGTTTTCTACAGTATGCATATACTTAAGTATTTAAAAATAAAATGCAAGCATAGCAAATCAGCAATATTAAAAAGAAAAAAAAAACCTCTGAGAACACCTGAGCATTATCTAAAGGTGTTAAAGACACTTAGAACGTTTTAAAAAAGAAGACATACAGATCCCAACGTGTATTCCACAGAGGGATAAGGTCCCAACATCAACCCTCAGCAGCACAGAACCAAAGGACTGGCGCTCTTCACGATGGAGGTGAGTAGTCATGGCACAAGTCACATCTGCAAGTCCCAAACCACAGGTGACAGCCTCTTCGCCCCTCCTTCTCAGCATGCCAGGCCCCTCCCTAATAGGGCCCGCCCGCTCTTGGTGACAGGCCGCGCCCCTGGACCTCGGCACGGCTCCCGGCCCCTTTCTTGTGCCACCTTCTCACACAGAGTCACGCTACACCATGGCCGCAGCGCACGCACACATCCACTCCCGGACACACGTGCAGTCACCGTCACCCTCTGTAGGCCAAACCTGCACGGCAAGCTCCAGTTTCCTAACACGCGGGCCGGGCGCCTCCTCTGGGACCGGGAGCGACCGCTCGGAGCCGGCGCAGCCCCAGCCAATCCACGGCAGGTAAATCCGGTCGGGAAGGAAGCAGCTTCTGGCGCGCGGGCCGCAGGGAGATGTAGTTCTGGGTGCCCGGGGCGGACCACGGAAAGTGTCAGCGGGGCTGAGCCCAACCCGTTCCAGGAATTAGAACGCGTGTCCGACGCTTATAAGTTTATTCCGACCCGCGCGTCCCCGAGGGGCCAGTGCACTCTCCAGAGGTGGGCAATTTGAGGCTGGGACTGGCGATGAACGCCGCAGCCCCTTTGGAAACCAAATTCGGAGCCAAGAAAGCCGCAGACCTGCCTGCAGGTCGCAAAGAATTCTGGCCCTGCCGTGAGTGCTTTCCCCACCCGGGAGGAGTGGCATCGGCGTTCAAGGCGGCTTTCACCTTAGCAACGCAGTGTACCTCGGCCCAGGGCCCTACCCTTGAGGAAACCGCACGTTCTGAATTCTGCATGGGCGAACGTTGGCCCAGAGAAGTCAGGGAATTTGAGGCAACGTTCCCAGAGGACCTGCTGTCTCCCCATGTTCTGTTCACTGCCTTGTTCGGTAAGTTTACCGGAAGAGGCAACTATTACCGAATGAGAGTCTGCTGTCAGCCTAGCACAAAACTCTGAAAATACCTCCTTCCTCATTTATTTATCTTATTTTATCTTTTTCTTATTATTTTTGTAGAGACGGGGGTTTCTCTCTGTTACCTAGGCTGGTCTCGAACTCCTGGACTCAAGTGATCCTCCCACCTTGATCTCCCAAAGTGCTGGGATTACAGGCGTGAGCTGCCGTGCCTGACCTTTCATTTATTTCTATTGAAAACTTTTAATAAGCTTTTGTTTCAAGTTCTTAGAGGAATATATGCCAATTGAAAAATTAGAAACTGCATTTAAAGGAAAAGAAGAAGATAGGCACCACTCATCATTCATAACCTCACTGACTTTAACCACTATTAGAGGTTATAGGCTTAGGCGGGGCGCGGTGGCTCATGCCTGTAATCCCAGCACTTCGGGAGGCTGAGGCAGGTGGATCACGAGGTCAGGAGTTCGAGACCATCCTGGCTAACACGGAGAAACCCGGTCTCTACTAAAAATACCAAAAATTAGCCGGCGTGGTGGCGGGCACCTGTAGTCCCAGCTGCTCGGGAGGCTGAGGCAGGAGAATGGCGTGAACCTGGCAGGTGGACCTGGCAGTGAGCCTAGATCCCACCACTGCACTCTAGCCTGGGCGACAGAGCGAGACTCCGTCTCAAAAAAAAAAAAAAAAAGTTATAGGCTTAACTTTTTATGTGCATATTTTTATCTATTATTTTTTAGTTTCATTCATTCCTACCCAGATTTTAGAAGTCTTTCTACTCCTCCCCTGCATCTCCAATGCACTGATCCTACCACGTTTCCCTAATTCCTTAGCTAGGCCTTCCTCTCCTTCCTTAAACTTCATAGTTGGTCTTTATACTCACTTGTATACACACTTTGATAACCCATTTGTGTGTGTCTATGTGTATATATACATAGATTTATGTGTATGTATACATATACACACATATCTTTATACTAACTTGTATATACCTTTAACTTTATTGTTGTTCTCTGGCTTTGGTTAAATACAATCCTGGTTAAATAAAAACCTCTGCCTACTCTGCACCAGTACCCCTGCAGTCCAGCCGAATGTGGCTGAAACAATACAACCACACTGACAAATCTAACTTTAAAGAAGAAGCCAGAGTCTTAGTGTTCTTCCAGATCCTTTCTTTGTATTTCTTAACACTTACTATTTGTATCTGACTAATGTTTGGATTTGACTGATGTTTCCTTGTGGTTAAGTTTAGGTTATTTATGCTTTAGCAGGAGTACCACAAAAGTGATGCAGAATTCTTGTCAGTGTATCCTATCAGGAGACTGTTCGTGTTCATTAGTCCCATTCTGGCTCTGTCAACTTCGACTGCTTAATCAAGGTTAGTGCTTCTCAGATTTCTCCACTCTACAATTACTGTCTTACCCTTTGTAATTAGTAAGTCCTGGGTAGGGAGATACTTTGAGATGATGTAAGTATCCTGTTACTCTTTAAATTTTTACGCACTAGTTTAGTATCCATGTTGCTTCTTGCTTGAATCTATTATTATGATGGTTTTTCAATGGTGATATTTCTAATTCCATCATTAGAGAATAATTCCCTCATTCCTTCTTCATTTATTTGTTGGAGTTATACTGAAATGAGGAGTTTTCCCTCCTCCACCCCATATTTATTCATTTCCTTTCTTATATCACTGTGAATTCATAGGTTCTTTATTCAATAGATTATAATCCTTTAACCATCTTTTTTGGGGGAGTGGGGAGGATGATCAATTTGTTCCAGATATTGTCCTGTAGGGGTCCCTTAAGGTTGTTTCTCCTGTCTTTTTGTCATGTCCCATCATTCTTTGAAAACTTCCCCACTTTTTGACACAGTAAGAAGTTCCAGGCTCACATTATGTTTTCCCTGTTCCAACCATGGAATTAGCTGTTTCTCTAAGGAGTCTTTTCTCTAATGGAGAATTGTATTGAGAAACCAACGTTTAATCATTGACCCTGGAAGTGTCACTGATTCTAGGTCTTTTCAGTGGATAGAGCTAGAAAATAGATGTATGCATATGCAGACATGCATACATGTGTATTCATAAATGCACTTACATATACCTGCAAATGCATCTATATCCATTTCTATAGCTATCTATGTATATTAAAACCCACAAGTTCCCAATGAAACATCTAATTTCAGTCTAATACCCTAGGTTTCATTCTTTCATTTGCTCTCGCTTTCCAATATTTGTAGCTTTTTCCTCTTGACAGACTCCTGGCTCTCATTATCTACACTATATTTATTATTTCATCAGTCATAGAATTCACAGGGAGTAGTTTCAGAATTGCTGATCTGTGCCTCTGCAAAAGAAAAGCCTAATAATGTTTTATACAGTTTTTAATTACATGAATATAGGTCCTTTCATGTGGACATAGTTACAAGTGGATGTACATTGATTGTAATATTGTGCATGAATCTCATTTTGACACATCTCATTTTGACTCCTACTGACAAACCATGATGGAGGCCTGAAGTTTGCATTCACAGTGATTTGAAGCCATCAGTGAGCATTAGGATAAATGGGGCTATGGTGGAGTGATATTAGCAAGATGACAGACGGTGGCTATGGTGGAGTGATATTAGCAAGATGGCAGACTAGGAAATTTTAGGCTCTCTTTGCTCCATGGAAACATCAAAAACCAAACCAAACCAGATACAGACTAAAATAACTTTATGGGAGCTCTGGAAGACAAAGCTCTATAGCAATCAAGCACAATGCCTATTTTTTTGAAAGCCACATTTAAAATGGTAGAAAATCTTGTGTTTTTTACTTACTCCTGGCCCAGAACCTCTCTTCTGTTGCATGGTACATCACAGTCTGAAGGAAGTAGCAGCCACTGCCCAATTTGCTCCATCAAAATAGAGGGAGCAAAAGATAACTTACTTGCAACTTTTTAACCTGTCTTGGGCTACCTGAGGGACTGGCCTCTGTTTTGTTTGACTTGGAACTCAGGTGGAGAAAACTGTCATGTTTTCTCAGGTCTCAGCCTGGGAAAAGCCGTGGAAGCAGCAGGCACTACTCAGGAAAGCTACAGTGGGATTACAGACCCAGAGCTGCCTTGGGAAGAGATTACAGGTGAAGGATTATAATAGAACATCTAAAGCCCTGAAGTGAAATTGGGGTGACACTGCAGGAAATTAAGACATTTAAATGTAGCCACATATACAGGGCAACACACACACACACACACTTGCAAGATGCATGCTTGGAGAAAACCTGAGGTGGCCATAACCCTTTATCCTGGGCTGATCAAAACACTCAGAATAGGCCCTGCTAGTTACTGAAGGTCTTTACTGGCACAGAGCCAGTCTGCAAAACTAGAACAGGTGGACGTTTTTTCAGATGCCCAGTTTTCACCCAAAAATCATAAGGCATACAAAGAAAACATGACACAAAGGAAGAAAATAAAATGGCAGAAATAGTCTCTGAAGAAACGCAGTCTTCGAGTATAGTAGTATAAAAAATAGTAGACGAAAAATTTTTAAAAACTGTCTTAAGCTCAAAGAGCTAAGGGAAAACACAGACAAAGAACTAAAGGAAGTGAAGAAAATGTTATGTGAATGAAATGAGAATATCAACAAAAACAAATCGTAAAAAGGAACCGAAAATATTTTGGAGCTGAAAAAATACAAAAACTTAATTGAAAAATTTACCAGAGGAATTCAGCAGTAGATTCCAACAGGCAGAGGAAAGAATCAGTGAACTCTAAGCATGACATTTGAAATTATCATCTAAGGAGAAAGAATAAGAAAAGTGAACAGAGTTTAAAGGACTTATGGGATACCATCAAGTGGACCATGTGGTCCACTTTTTGGGAGTTCCAGAGGGAGAAGAGAGAGAGAAAGATTATTTGAAAAAATAATTACCCCAATCTTCCCAAATTGAGGAAAGACATGGATCTATAAATCAAAGAACACCAAGTAGGATAAAACAAAAGAGACCTACACAGAAGCACATTATAATCAAACTGTCAAAAGGGAATGACAAAGACTCTTGAAAGCAGCAAGAGAAAAGTGGCTTGTAGTACAAGCGATTCACAATAGGATTATCAGTGAAATTTCGGCAGAAACCTTGGAGGCTTCTGGCCTCCAAGGTGAGATGATATATTTAAATAGGAAAAAAAAAAAACCTGTCACTTGAGAATCCTTTGTATGGCAAAATTGTCTTTAAAAACTGAGGGAGGGGGCAGTGTTGCCTGGTGTGTCCTGGAGACCTTCACTGTTGCTGCTGCTCTCACCATTGCTTGGGTCCAGACTGTACCACAGCCTCTTGGGAGACGTGGGCCCTTAGAAGCTCTTTAGTGCCAGACTCTGGGCCGCAGGCAGCCTTGTGGCAGCAGGATAACAAGCTCTGGATGGACTCTTCCTGGGAAGCTTTGCCAATTTGCAGCAGCTGGACCATGTTCCTCATTAACATCTGTCTGTCAGCTTAGTCATCACATCATTTCACTGTGCTCTTAAGGCTAGTGGGCCTCTAGACAAGACGTCCCTGCCCATAGGGATATACCACCAGGCATTCAGCTATGATGATGCCCTCGAGGACCCTGTGCCCATGACTCCTCCTCCATCGGACATGGGCAGCGTAACCTGGAAGCCAGTGATTCCAGAGCGCAAGTATCAGCACCTCACCAAGGTGGAGGAAGGAGAGGCCAGTCTACTCTACCCTGCTATGACCCTGTCATCGGCCATTGACAGTGTGGACAAGGTCCCAGTGGTGAATGCTAAAGCTACATAAAGGCTAACACGGTGAAACCCCGTCTCTACTACAAATACAAAAAATTAGCCAGGCGTGGTGGCAGGTGCCTGTAGTCCCAGCTACTCGGAAGGCTGAGGCAGGAAAATGGCATGAACCCAGGAGGCAGAGCTTGCAGCGAGCAGAGATTGTGCCACTGCACTCCAGCCTGGGCGACAGCGCGAGACTCCGTCTCAGAAAAAAAAAAGGAGTCTTTTACAAGTCTTTTGGAAA